>NC_092157.1:18780650-18925650 GCF_045791955.1 Oncorhynchus clarkii lewisi | reverse complement strand
CAGTGTAATGAACACAAGACAGGAGACAGGAGACAGGAGACAGGACTGTGTCCCAGTGTAATGAACACAAGACAGGAGACAGGACTGTGTCCCAGTGTAATGAACAGGAGACAGGAGACAGGACTGTGTCCCAGTGTAATGAACACAAGACAGGAGACAGGACTGTGTCCCAGTGTAATGAACACAAGACAGGAGACAGGACTGTGTCCCAGTGTAATGAACACAAGACAGGAGACAGGACTGTGTCCCAGTGTAATGAACAGGAGACAGGAGACAGGACTGTGTCCCAGTGTAATGAACACAAGACAGGAGACAGGACTGTGTCCCAGTGTAATGAACACAGGACAGGAGACAGGACTGTGTCACAGTGTAATGAACACAAGACAGGAGACAGGACTGTGTCCCAGTGTAATGAACACAAGACAGGAGACAGGACTGTGTCCCAGTGTAATGAACAGGAGACAGGAGACAGGACTGTGTCCCAGTGTAATGAACACAAGACAGGAGACAGGACTGTGTCCCAGTGTAATGAACACAAGACAGGAGACAGGACTGTGTCCCAGTGTAATGAACACAAGACAGGAGACAGGACTGTGTCCCAGTGTAATGAACAGGAGACAGGAGACAGGACTGTGTCCCAGTGTAATGAACACAAGACAGGAGACAGGACTGTGTCCCAGTGTAATGAACACAAGACAGGAGACAGGACTGTGTCCCAGTGTAATGAACAGGAGACAGGAGACAGGACTGTGTCCCAGTGTAATGAACATGAGACAGGAGACAGGACTGTGTCCCAGTGTAATGAACACAAGACAGGAGACAGGACTGTGTCCCAGTGTAATGAACAGGAGACAGGAGACAGGACTGTGTCCCAGTGTAATGAACAGGAGACAGGAGACAGGACTGTGTCCCAGTGTAATGAACAGAACACAGGAGACAGGACTGTGTCCCAGTGTAATGAACACAAGACAGGAGACAGGACTGTGTCCCAGTGTAATGAACACAAGACAGGAGACAGGACTGTGTCCCAGTGTAATGAACAGGAGACAGGAGACAGGACTGTGTCCCAGTGTAATGAACAGGAGACAGGAGACAGGACTGTGTCCCAGTGTAATGAACACAAGACAGGAGACAGGAGACAGGAGACAGGACTGTGTCCCAGTGTAATGAACACGACGCAGGAGACAGGACTGTGTCCCAGTGTAATGAACACAAGACAGGAGACAGGACTGTGTCCCAGTGTAATGAACACAAGACAGGAGACAGGACTGTGTCCCAGTGTAATGAACACAAGACAGGAGACAGGACTGTGTCCCAATGTAATGAACACAAGACAGGAGACAGGACTGTGTCCCAGTGTAATGAACACAAGACAGGAGACAGGACTGTGTCCCAGTGTAATGAACATGAGACAGGAGACAGGACTGTGTCCCAGTGTAATGAACACAAGACAGGAGACAGGACTGTGTCCCAGTGTAATGAACACAAGACAGGAGACAGGACTGTGTCACAGTGTAATGAACACAAGACAGGAGACAGGACTGTGTCCCAGTGTAATGAACACAAGACAGGAGACAGGACTGTGTCCCAGTGTAATGAACACAAGACAGGAGACAGGACTGTGTCCCAGTGTAATGAACACAAGACAGGAGACAGGACTGTGTCCCAGTGTAATGAACAGCAGACAGGAGACAGGACTGTGTCCCAGCGTAATGAACACAAGACAGGAGACAGGAGACAGGACTGTGTCCCAGTGTAATGAACAGGAGACAGGAGACAGGACTGTGTCCCAGTGTAATGAACACAAGACAGGAGACAGGAGACAGGACTGTGTCCCAGTGTAATGAACAGGAGACAGGAGACAGGACTGTGTCCCAGTGTAATGAACAGGAGACAGGACTGTGTCCCAGTGTAATGAACACAAGACAGGAGACAGGACTGTGTCCCAGTGTAATGAACACAAGACAGGAGACAGGACTGTGTCCCAGTGTAATGAACACAAGACAGGAGACAGGACTGTGTCCCAGTGTAATGAACAGGAGACAGGAGACAGGACTGTGTCCCAGTGTAATGAACACAAGACAGGAGACAGGACTGTGTCCCAGTGTAATGAACACAGGACAGGAGACAGGACTGTGTCACAGTGTAATGAACACAAGACAGGAGACAGGACTGTGTCCCAGTGTAATGAACAGGAGACAGGAGACAGGACTGTGTCCCAGTGTAATGAACACAAGACAGGAGACAGGAGACAGGAGACAGGACTGTGTCCCAGTGTAATGAACACAAGACAGGAGACAGGACTGTGTCCCAGTGTAATGAACACAAGACAGGAGACAGGACTGTGTCCCAGTGTAATGAACAGGAGACAGGAGACAGGACTGTGTCCCAGTGTAATGAACACAAGACAGGAGACAGGACTGTGTCCCAGTGTAATGAACACAAGACAGGAGACAGGACTGTGTCCCAGTGTAATGAACAGGAGACAGGAGACAGGACTGTGTCCCAGTGTAATGAACATGAGACAGGAGACAGGACTGTGTCCCAGTGTAATGAACACAAGACAGGAGACAGGACTGTGTCCCAGTGTAATGAACAGGAGACAGGAGACAGGACTGTGTCCCAGTGTAATGAACAGGAGACAGGAGACAGGACTGTGTCCCAGTGTAATGAACAGAACACAGGAGACAGGACTGTGTCCCAGTGTAATGAACACAAGACAGGAGACAGGACTGTGTCCCAGTGTAATGAACACAAGACAGGAGACAGGACTGTGTCCCAGTGTAATGAACAGGAGACAGGAGACAGGACTGTGTCCCAGTGTAATGAACAGGAGACAGGAGACAGGACTGTGTCCCAGTGTAATGAACACAAGGCAGGAGACAGGAGACAGGACTGTGTCCCAGTGTAATGAACAGGAGACAGGAGACAGGACTGTGTCCCAGTGTAATGAACACAAGACAGGAGACAGGAGACAGGAGACAGGACTGTGTCCCAGTGTAATGAACACAAGACAGGAGACAGGACTGTGTCCCAGTGTAATGAACACAAGACAGGAGACAGGACTGTGTCCCAGTGTAATGAACAGGAGACAGGAGACAGGACTGTGTCCCAGTGTAATGAACACAAGACAGGAGACAGGACTGTGTCACAGTGTAATGAACACAAGACAGGAGACAGGACTGTGTCCCAGTGTAATGAACACAAGACAGGAGACAGGACTGTGTCCCAGTGTAATGAACAGGAGACAGGAGACAGGACTGTGTCCCAGTGTAATGAACACAAGACAGGAGACAGGACTGTGTCACAGTGTAATGAACACAAGACAGGAGACAGGACTGTGTCCCAGTGTAATGAACACAAGACAGGAGACAGGACTGTGTCCCAGTGTAATGAACAGGAGACAGGAGACAGGACTGTGTCCCAGTGTAATGAACACAAGACAGGAGACAGGACTGTGTCCCAGTGTAATGAACATGAGACAGGAGACAGGACTGTGTCCCAGTGTAATGAACATGAGACAGGAGACAGGACTGTGTCTCAGTGTAATGAACACAAGACAGGAGACAGGACTGTGTCACAGTGTAATGAACAGGAGACAGGAGACAGGACTGTGTCCCAGTGTAATGAACACAAGACAGGAGACAGGACTGTGTCCCAGTGTAATGAACACAAGACAGGAGACAGGACTGTGTCCCAGTGTAATGAACACAAGACAGGAGACAGGACTGTGTCCCAGTGTAATGAACAGCAGACAGGAGACAGGACTGTGTCCCAGCGTAATGAACACAAGACAGGAGACAGGAGACAGGACTGTGTCCCAGTGTAATGAACAGGAGACAGGAGACAGGACTGTGTCCCAGTGTAATGAACACAAGACAGGAGACAGGAGACAGGACTGTGTCCCAGTGTAATGAACAGGAGACAGGAGACAGGACTGTGTCCCAGTGTAATGAACAGGAGACAGGACTGTGTCCCAGTGTAATGAACACAAGACAGGAGACAGGACTGTGTCCCAGTGTAATGAACACAAGACAGGAGACAGGACTGTGTCCCAGTGTAATGAACACAAGACAGGAGACAGGACTGTGTCCCAGTGTAATGAACAGGAGACAGGAGACAGGACTGTGTCCCAGTGTAATGAACACAAGACAGGAGACAGGACTGTGTCCCAGTGTAATGAACACAGGACAGGAGACAGGACTGTGTCACAGTGTAATGAACACAAGACAGGAGACAGGACTGTGTCCCAGTGTAATGAACAGGAGACAGGAGACAGGACTGTGTCCCAGTGTAATGAACAGGAGACAGGAGACAGGACTGTGTCCCAGTGTAATGAACACAAGACAGGAGACAGGACTGTGTCCCAGTGTAATGAACACAAGACAGGAGACAGGACTGTGTCCCAGTGTAATGAACACAAGACAGGAGACAGGACTGTGTCCCAGTGTAATGAACAGGAGACAGGAGACAGGACTGTGTCCCAGTGTAATGAACACAAGACAGGAGACAGGACTGTGTCCCAGTGTAATGAACACAAGACAGGAGACAGGACTGTGTCCCAGTGTAATGAACAGGAGACAGGAGACAGGACTGTGTCCCAGTGTAATGAACATGAGACAGGAGACAGGACTGTGTCCCAGTGTAATGAACACAAGACAGGAGACAGGACTGTGTCCCAGTGTAATGAACAGGAGACAGGAGACAGGACTGTGTCCCAGTGTAATGAACAGGAGACAGGAGACAGGACTGTGTCCCAGTGTAATGAACAGAACACAGGAGACAGGACTGTGTCCCAGTGTAATGAACACAAGACAGGAGACAGGACTGTGTCCCAGTGTAATGAACACAAGACAGGAGACAGGACTGTGTCCCAGTGTAATGAACAGGAGACAGGAGACAGGACTGTGTCCCAGTGTAATGAACAGGAGACAGGAGACAGGACTGTGTCCCAGTGTAATGAACACAAGGCAGGAGACAGGAGACAGGACTGTGTCCCAGTGTAATGAACAGGAGACAGGAGACAGGACTGTGTCCCAGTGTAATGAACACAAGACAGGAGACAGGAGACAGGAGACAGGACTGTGTCCCAGTGTAATGAACACAAGACAGGAGACAGGACTGTGTCCCAGTGTAATGAACACAAGACAGGAGACAGGACTGTGTCCCAGTGTAATGAACAGGAGACAGGAGACAGGACTGTGTCCCAGTGTAATGAACACAAGACAGGAGACAGGACTGTGTCACAGTGTAATGAACACAAGACAGGAGACAGGACTGTGTCCCAGTGTAATGAACACAAGACAGGAGACAGGACTGTGTCCCAGTGTAATGAACAGGAGACAGGAGACAGGACTGTGTCCCAGTGTAATGAACACAAGACAGGAGACAGGACTGTGTCACAGTGTAATGAACACAAGACAGGAGACAGGACTGTGTCCCAGTGTAATGAACACAAGGGAGACAGGACTGTGTCCCACAGGAGACAGGAGACAGGACTGTGTCCCAGTGTAATGAACACAAGACAGGAGACAGGACTGTGTCCCAGTGTAATGAACATGAGACAGGAGACAGGACTGTGTCCCAGTGTAATGAACATGAGACAGGAGACAGGACTGTGTCTCAGTGTAATGAACACAAGACAGGAGACAGGACTGTGTCCCAGTGTAATGAACAGAACACAGGAGACAGGACTGTGTCCCAGTGTAATGAACACAAGACAGGAGACAGGACTGTGTCCCAGTGTAATGAGATTTATCACACACTCTTAAAACGAAGGACTGTCTTTCTCCCTCCATCTCTCTCTCTCTCTCCCAACTGAGGATATCCACACACATTTCTCTCTTCCTATTATACCCATAATTATCATAAGAATTCCTCGACAGGCAGCGTTGTTGAGGAATGCAGGCACAACGCCACCAACACACACCGAGAGAGTTGATGAGGAATGCTGCAGCATGGGAGCAGATGAGTAGCAGTCCCAAGGCCAGGCAGTGAGAGACAGCCTGTCGGCATCATGGCGTTACAACTCTGATTATGTAATTCACGCTGTTCCTCCCTCAGGTCCTGTGACCTCATCATTGATAACACACAGAGAGAGGACTGCATGACCACTTCACTGTACAATCTGATAAAGGCTGATCTCGCTCACTGCCAGAACGAGTGAGTGAGTGTGTGTGCATATGTTTATATTCACAGTGAGAACTAAACAACATACAGAGGCACGAACACTCAAAGGGGAGTTGGTCTTTAGTGGTTTTGAGTCTCTATCAATTCAAATGAAGGGTCCAACTGGTGGTTTACAGCCAGTTCCTCTTAGTTCTCTGTGTTGTTGGAAAACATCGTAGTGTGTATCTGGAAAACACCATGTGTCGTAACAATAATGCAAAACCACTTGGGAACCATTACGTATACATTAGATGGGCTAATAAGGGATGCTGTGTTGATGCCACGATGCCTCCATCTTGGCACTCCCTCACCAGTGTAAAAAATATTTTGTATTTTAATTTTTTGAGATTACTAATGATACTGTCCCCACTACAGCAACAAAAAAATATATGAAATACATGTCATCTTGCCCTTGAAACATTTAATTGAAGTAGTGTAGAATTCCAATCATTTCTATGGAGGACTGCTCCTACTGGGGAGTGCCAATATGGCCGACCGGTGGCTTCAAAGCCTCTCAATGGCCAATACATAGTATCAGCAATCCAGGGTTTATATATATCATTGATACACAGCCACATCCAACATTGAGCATGTATTACCTGCTTGGTATTCAAGGTCTCTTTGCATTGTCAAATCAAACATACATTATTACTGTGAGATTTATAAAGCAGTTATTGACTTGTAATGGACAGCCTGTAGGCCTAAATGAGAACGCTCTTCTCACGAGTCTCTGTAAAACACTGTCTTAACAGTACAGGCCCTTTAATTGACTGTGGGTAGATTCATATTAGAAAGTCAGTAAGCAAACCTATATTACACTGATTCTCTCACAGGTACCCGGAATCCATCCACAAACAGTAAAACACAGACAGACACATAAAGACACACACACACACAGTGCCGGTTGTTCTGCTGACTGTGAGAGACTCCGTGTTTTCCTGTTGCTGTAATTATGACTATCAGAACTTCAGGCTCCTCTCTCAAGACCCATAAATCCTGGGCAGACACACACGTGAAAGGAAATGAAACTAATATGAGATGTGGCTCTGGTTCTGATTCTACTGTCAAACAAACTACTTTAGCAACTCAGCTCAGCTTGGATAGGAAGAATAGGTTTAACTTTGGGATCTAATGTTAATCATGACTCTCAAAGTTGAAATATCTGCTACAATGGCCAAGTTATATGAAGCATCGGATTACTGTTGTTGTGGCTGACATGTTCTTAAAACTTTAAAAAAATATATTTGTTTAACCCCTCGACACACTGATATACATGAGCGAATACATGACTGTTGACGTACTTCAACAAATGTACAACAGTTGATCACTTTGGATATGCACTTTGACCATGCGTAATTACGCACATGTGAGTTCACACCGCACGCACCATTGTGTACAAGGCAGTGCCAAACGACCTCATCTCCAAACCCACGACAGGAAGAGAAGCCACTGGATAGAAATTCATTAGAACAGAACACATTCCGATAAAAAAAATATTTGACACAGAACATATGGGCACATTTAACCCGACTTACCCTGTTGTTTTTATCCGTCTCCCTCACCTCTTCTACCCCCACACCTTGTCGGATCATGATCCGGACTATCGTGGCGTTGTTGGTGCAGCACGCCTGGAAGAACGTCAGCGGCTCGGGACTCGGTGGAGAGGGGGTCCGCTCGTTGTCCGCGAACACATCGTCCGGTGGGTAAAAGGAGTCGTCCGAAGCGATACTTTTACTGTCCGGTAATAACGAGAAATCGTCGTATTCATCGTACTCACCCCCCCCTGACTCGCAGGACCCGAGGTATGAGTCATCGTCTGATAAGGACGGTGATTCCTCGGTAATGGTCGGATGGACCTGGGCGATGCCGCTGGCGCCTTTGGGGTTCTGCTGCTGCTGTTTGACTCGGACCGTAGTAGAGGAGCCACCTCCGTCTCTCTCATCCGTGATCAGCACCATCTAACCCCCTAGGTGGCTGTCCTCCTCAGGGGGGAAGAACGGGTGGATCTCGGGCGAAGAGCACGTGGACGTTTTTTCCAACATCAACGCGGAGTATGAGTTGAACTTTGCAAAGAGCCTGGAAATGGAATGACAGTGAAGGTTTGGCAACTCGTTGTGATGTGATCGAACAGGCAAACTGCTGATCCTACTCCGTTGAGGAATATTCCCCTGATAATAGTCCAACTCCAGCATCCCAGAGAGAAATTAACATGAAATCAAATCGCTGCGCTGTCCCTGGAATACCAACCTAAACTACACCGGGTTGTAGCCTTCACCGGAGTCAAAAGTTGATTGTTTTTGTTCATTTTATAAAACACAGAAAGTTTTTCCATCACGTCTGGAGCAGTGAGAAAATGAAATGCCCGTGATTTAAAGTGCAATTCAACAGTCAACAATCCCCCTTTGCCGACACGAAGTAAACCCGAGAGTTACGCCAACTCTTGTTATGTCATCATCAGTACGAAAAAAAATGTGTTCCTCATTAGGACAGAAAACAATAGACACGCAGTACCCAAAGTAAAAGAGCCACACTCACCCAGCTAACGCGCAGAGTAGAAAAACAGGCACTCGATAAACTGTAGTCCCATAATCCGATTAGTTTCGTAGCCAACTGCCCCCTCCTCTCCATGGCTCTCCCCTCATGCCCTCCCTCATTTCGTTTTCGTTTGAGCAGATTAATTCCGCTCTGTCTGAAATGTTGACATCAGAAATACTTTGAGATTATAATTTTAGCTAAATGGGGGCAACCCCATTGCAACCCTTTTATGAGACATTGGTCATTGTTAGAATGATTCATACTGCAAAAGCAAAGTAAAACGTCTGTGCAGTCATTCTGCGGTTTCAAATGTACATTTTCTGTTTCTTGGATGATGTGAGATCTGTCAGGAAATCCCCCTACATTACCTTAGTTCTCACTGTGAATGACTCAGACACTCAGTAGAACAGTCACAACAGTTCAGATATCCATCCTTGATTCAACCATACAACCACTTTTCACATTTTCACACTTGTAGAACAAGCCAAGTTAAAGTAGGCCTAAACTGACTATTGATTCACTGACCAATCCATGTTTAATAAGGTTCCATCAACTCACGATGCCAATCCAAGACAGTGGTATTGTGCTTGTTAAATGGCCTCTGGATCTGTGTGTCTGCTTGCTAGAGGGACTCTCCTCTCTTGGTGTATCTGACCCTAATCTGTCCCTGGCCCGGCCCCAGCTGTCCTAGCCGCCCGAGGCCTATGCAACCTCTAAATCAGTCTGCAGTGTATCAGCCCATTGCTAATCAGATCCAACAGGAGTGAATGACAAGGCTGTTTAGTGTTCAGCAGGCCTGTTTTCTCCTGGTCCTCCTGATGTAGTCAAAGGCCTGATGCAGACAAACATCCAGTGGCCCTGGCTGGTTTGTTTGTTTGTGTGCGCGACAGAGGCAATAAGAACCTGCCTGGTTCCTGCCATATAACTTCATATGTAGCAATTATTAATCTATCACTCTGTGATTCTGACCCACCTGATCTCATCTTGACTTGTGAGCCGCACCTGGAATCCCCAGACAGCCAATCGGAGTAGAACCAGTGGGGGGTAAAGACAGGTAAACGTCTGGCCCGAGCCCATGTTCTGAGGGTCATAGGTGTGTGACAGCCAGAGAAAGGGGTGTCACTCAACAGATCAGCACCCAAAACTTTACACCTAAGCATTTTCTGTGGGCCCGTGTCAATGCTCTATAGATGCTAATCATCAGTATATATATTTTTTTTTTCTATGAAGATCGTGCCTTTATAAGTAGATAAACTGACAACTAATATCTCATACTGCCTATATTCTTCATCTTTGTCAGTATTCCTCAACACAACAACAGCATCTTAACTGGGATTTAAACATGTCTATACATGCACTCTCTACCTACAGACCTCTCAATGAATTTCTTTAAAACACAGAGCCTACACAACACCTTAAAGGCATAGATCCACCCAAAGTTGTTTTCAGCCCTCAAAAGTGGTTCTACTTTGGAGGTCGGAAAATGTCTGTAAAAAAAAAAGTACATATATTTCTGAGGTGAACTATCCGCTAACAAGCCATCCCCTCACCTGGAATACCCTGTGCTGCAGTGTACAAAAGCCCTCTTGTGACTACTTAGACACACCCTGGCCTCTGTGTGGGTTTGAGTACACCGTGTGTGTGCGTCTCTGAGTTGTTTCCCCTTTTCCCATAAAGCACCAATCTGCTGCGTGTTAATATGTTTATTAGTAGCTCTTTGACCGGCAGGTATAAGTTCATTTGCCAGAGCAGAGAACACCAGGTAGACACTAAAGGAGGGAGAAAGCAAAGGAACGAGAGAGATAGGTGGAGTGTGTTTACTGCTTCCAGTAGCATTTCTTCAGGCATCTGAGTGGCAATTAACACATTCTAATCACAGAGCAAATCCCCTTCATTAACACAACTTGTTTGTATGTTTATGTACTCACTCGCACATGTGCGTATTTGTCTGACTGTGTGTTTACCATTTATTAAAAGATGGGACATGGATACAGATACATAAAATGGGACATGGATTCAGATACATAAGATGGGACATGGATACAGATACATAAGATGGGACATGGATACAGATACACACATACAGAATGAACCAGTTCATGACAGCCATACAGTCAGATCATAGTACATGATTATAGCCAGGCAATAGACAGACAGGTCTTTGAATGAGGCCTCTGGATATGAAAGTCATCTGTCCTGGGTCCTACTCAGTGCAGTCTGTTGGTCTGGAATAGGGCAAGTCCACAATACAAAGAGACCAGTATAATTCAAGACAACATACAAAGTCAGGGAAAATGGGATACTGCTTTTGGGGGCGGTATAGGTCGTCAATTCCAACGGTCTTTTAATGGAGGATGATGACAAAAAAGCAGGAATTCCTGATTTCAGAAAAAAAGGACATTTCAGGAAAAATCCCATCCCTGAAGTCAGCTGGCTGCACCATTCCTCCTTGGCAGAACAAAGAAAATGAGTTGCTGTAGAGGAGAGAGACCTTACTGTATTGTTAGCTGTGACCTACCCTTACAGCATGTTGCCAGTGGACAAAAGTTGTTTTCCTTACACTCTCCCTCCCTCTCTTCGGGTCCAACTCTTTCTTTGTTGCTATCTTCTCTTTCTCTCCTCCTGTTCCATCTCCCTAGTTACTCCCTCTCCTCACTGAGGGCTTTGTGTTCTCTCTGGCCCTGGCCACTCGTTTCCTTCGTTTCCTTCCTTCCTACCTACTATTCTGTGATAGCGTCACCTCCCTAGAAATGTTATTTCCCAGGGACAGGCTGCAGTAAAGTAGAGGCTGCTGTTGTGCAACACATTCTTCTCTAGGACCCCAGCCCACTAACTCTACAAAGCTACACACAGGCTGTAATTGAGGTCTATGGTGTCTTGTGCACAAGCTTCAGTTGTGAGATACCTAAGGAGCAATGAAGAGACCAGGGCCCATATCCACACAGCATCTCAGAGTATGAGTGCTGATTCAGGATCAGTCTTGCCTGTATAGATCAAAATGAATACGATTATATGGACAGAAGGGATCACAGCATAGAAGGGATCATTTAAACAAAATGTTAAAAACCTTGTCACGAAAAAACATATACAACTTTCCATGGCCCCCAGTCCCGGCATGGAGCCCAGACTAGAGGGGGGGTAGTTAGAAGAGGAGGGGTGCTGATGAGCCCCCTTCCTGCCCCCTCTAGCCTGCTGCTAACCAGTCCCGGAAACATAAAATCCCCCTGATCTTATTTCCTGACCTGGCTTGTAACTTAGCTGGATCACTCCACACTCACAGCATGGAAACCTCATGTCTTATACCTGTACCTAGCCAAGGTTACACTCTACTGCTGGTTAGTACCTATACTATTGTGTAATATGGTTACATCCCTTCATTTCGGAAAATAAAGAGGAAAACCCTACTTTCCTCAACTTTGCCCTACCTATGCTAGCGTGTTTGTGTGTTTGTAAACTTGTTCTCTGAGGGTATGTGTGTTTGTGTAAGTGTTCACTGTCAGAGGTTTGTGTGTGTGTGTACTCTGCGAGAGTTGCAGTGTGTGTGTTAGGGATTAAGAGATTCCCTAGCAGTGAGTTGTCTGCTCTTCAGGTTAGGCATCATACTGCAGTCTGTCTCACAGCAGCCAGCCAGCCAGCCCTCACCTCAACAGCCTCAAGGGGTGTGTGTTCCCTGTGAGATTTGCAGTGTCTATGACTTTGTCACCATGATGTGGTGTGTCTATAAGCAGCACGCCTACCCAAACCTCTCCATAACCCTGCATCTGGAGGTCAGAACCACAGATATAGAACCAGATTACCCAATCCCCAAATCCTAACCTTAACCAATAGGGGTAACCTTTAGCAATACCCTTTTCTGCTCCCTCACTCCATCACTGCAAGAGCCAATTCGATCAAAGAACTCCTTTACCTAAAACAGCCAGCAGCCAATTAAATCACAGGATTGCCTAACCAATTTCTGCAAGAAGCCAATCAGATTACATAGCTCATCAAGCGCTGCCAGGAGCAATTCAGATCACAGGGCTTATTAAGCAGCGCTGCCAACAGCCAATGGGATGACAGGGTGTTGTGAGGTAAAGGAGTTTATTACATTACCATCAGTGACAGGCTAGCCAGGGAACTAGATTAACCCAATGAAACCCTGGCACAGATTCAAGAAACACTTTGTCTGGCACAAAATCCCCATTGTAATACAGTGGCTTGCGAAAGTATTCACCCCCTTGGCATTTTTCCTATTTTGTTGCCTTACAACTTGGAATTAAAATAGGTTTTTGGGGAGGTTGTATCATTTGATTTACACAACATGCCTACCACTTTGAAGATGCAAAATATTTTGGGCTCCATGCCGGGACTGGGGGCCACACACACACAAAGTCAATACTTTGTAGAGCCACCTTTTGCAGCAATTACAGCTGCAAGTCTCTTGGGGTATGTCTCTATAAGCTTGGCGCAACTAGCCACTGGGATTTTTGCCCATTCTTTAAGGCAAAACTGCTCCAGCTCCTTCAAGTTGGATGGGTTCCGCTGGTGTACAGCAATATTTAAGTCGTACCACAGATTCTCAATTGGATTGAGGTCTGGGCTTTGACTAGGCCATTCCAAGACATTTAAATGTTTCCCCTTAAACCACTTGAGTGTTGCTTTAGCAGTATGCTTAGGGTCATTGTCCTGCTGGAAGGTGAACCTCCGTCCCAGTCTCAAATCTCTTGAAGACTGAAACATGTTTCCCTCAAGAATTTCCCTGTATTTAGCGCCATCCATCATTCCTTCAATTCTGACCAGTTTCCCAGTCGTGGAAAAAATACCCACAGCATGATGCTGCCACCACCATGCTTCACTGTGGGGATGGTATTCTCGCGGGGATGAGAGGTGTTGGGTTTGCGCCAGACATAGTGTTTTCCTTGATGGCCAAAAAGCTCAATTTTAGTCTCATCTAACCAGAATACCTTCTTCCATATGTTTGGGGAATCTCCCACATGCCTTTTGGCGAACTTCAAACGTGTTTATTTTTTTCTTAAACATTTTTCTTCTGGCCACTCTTCCGTAAAGCTCAGCTCTGTGGAGCGCACGGCTTAAAGTGGTCCTATGGACAGATACTCCAATCTCCGCTGTGGAGCTTTGCAGCTCCTTCAGGGTTATCTTTGGTCTCTCTGTTGCCTCTCTGATTATTGCCCTCCTTGCTCTTGGCAGGGTTGTTGTGGCGCCATATTCTTTCCATTTTTTAATCAAGGATTTAAATGGTGCTCCGTGGGATGTTCAAGGTTTCTGATATTTGTTTTATAACCCAACCCTGATCTGTACTTCTCTACAACTTTGTCCCTGACCTGTTTAGAGAGCTCATTGGTCTTCATGGTGCCACTTTCTTGATGGTGCCCCTTGCTTAGTGGTGTTGCAGACTCTGGGGCCTTTCAGAACAGGTGTATATATACTGAGATCATGTGACAGATCATGTGACACTTAAATAAAGTCCACCTGTGTGCAATCTAACTAATTATGTGACTTCTGAAGGTAATTGGTTGCACCAGGTCTCATTTAGGGGCTTCATAGCAAAAGGAGTGAATACATATGCACGCTCCACTTTTCCATTTAGAATTTTTAGTAATTTTTTGCAACAAGTAATTTTTTTCATTTCACTTTACCAATTTGGACTATTTTGTGTATGTCCATTATATGGAATCCAAATAAAAATCAATTTAAAATTACAGGTTGTAATGCAACAAAATAGGAAAAATGCCAAGGAGGGTGAATACTTTTGCAAGGCAACCTAGGCTGCTTCATGCTAGAGAGATGAGTTTACTATGCTGCAAGCAGTCAACTGGTATATGCAATGAGAGTTCTCGATACATTGTCAAACATAGACGTCAATTCCTTGTAATATTTCCTCATCCTACATGACGACTGTATGGGAAAGAAAAAGTGAGAGATTAGTCTGTATTGATTCCTGTGCTCAACCACTGCAGTGATGTGTTTTCTGGCTTTCACTATCACACACAGGCAATCTTCTGTGTATTACAGCATGTGCTACTGTGTACCAGAGTGTGTTAGTTTTGAACAGATGATCTGGGGGCTCTCTCACTCACTAGCCTTATCAGTGTCTGTTCTATTGTCGAGAGGACCACTGATACGAACACTGTATCTCCATTTCACAAGAGCTGACAATCTCTCTGTCTCAGAACCTCTCACAGAATATGCCAAGTGGAAAGTGAATGCAACAGACACTTGAGTGATAAGACATGAGCATGACAAATTAACTATCGACTAACCTGTCAGGACAGGAGCGAGTGTCATTGGAAACAGTGATACTAACTTACATATAGTAAGTAGCCTTCCATGTAATATCACAGCAACTCTCAATAAGATATGGACCAAACTCAATGACCCTGAGAGCATTCTGTTTGGGATATAATTCAGGCACTGGCTATTATTTATTATTATTGTCCAAATCTGAGCATTAATAGAGAAGAAAATCACTGATCCTGAATTCATGTTGATTTAGAGAATGTATTTGTACAGTAAGTAGTAAACCCTTTTTTCCTGCTATGCTCAGTTTCTTCCTTCTCCTCTTCCCTATCGTCTCTCTCCCTCTCCTCTTCCCTATCGTCTCTCTCCCTCTCCTCTTCCCTATCGTCTCTCTCCCTCTCCTCTTCCCTATCGTCTCTCTCCCTCTCCTCTTCCCTATAGTCTCTCTCCCTCTCCTCTTCCCTATCGTCTCTCTCCTTCTCCTCTTCCCTATCGTCTCTCTCCCTCTCCTCTTCCCTATCGTCTCTCTCCCTCTCCTCTTCCCTATCGTCTCTCTCCCTCTCATCTTCCCTATCGTCTCTCTCCCTCTCCTCTTCCCTATCGTCTCTCTCCCTCTCCTCTTCCCTATCGTCTCTCTCCTTCTCCTCTTCCCTATCGTCTCTCTCCCTCTCCTCTTCCCTATCGTCTCTCTCCCTCTCCTCTTCCCTATCGTCTCTCTCCCTCTCCTCTTCCCTATCGTCTCTCTCCCTCTCCTCTTCCCTATCGTCTCTCTCCTTCTCCTCTTCCCTATCGTCTCTCTCCCTCTCCTATTCTCTCAATTTTTGCCGCTGTAGAAGTTAGCCACCTGAATCATGTCTATCTGTTTGGTGGTGTAAACATTAATGCCTTGTTTTAGAACCATTTCATGCTGCTTACTATCAAATCTATGATTATAACTACAGTATCTCTAGCATCTCATGTTGAGGGTATATTCCCAATCGTCTTAGGCAGTGTTAGATAACGTAATCAGATATTACGCAATGATAGCCAATAGAATTAGGGTTAGGATATTTTAGAGGGTATTGACCGCCTTAGTAATGTAATGTACCATCCACATTACAGGTGTGCTGTGAATACTACAGGTATGTTCTCGCACTATAAACCAATGAGATTACTGTACTAGGCCTATACGGCTAATGAACAACAGGATAGATAGTATGAGAGAGGTAGAGACAGAGGGGGATAGATAGTGAGAGAGAGAGAGACAGACAGACAGCTACAGAGTGATAGAGAAAGTATGTGTAGGGTAGTGTACTCAGACAGGCTTCTGCAGGCTGCTTAGGAAGCTGTCTATCCTGGGGATCTCTCCGCCCAGGTAGGCCAGGTAGGGTGTACAGCCCTGCAAACAGATCAAAGGGCATCCTCGCCGCTCCACCCCCCTCATACTCTTTCAGGATTTCACACGCATACCTCAGGGCATTGATGATCGGAACACACACAGAAAAGTCAGTAAACGCCAGGTCATCAAGACAGTGAAATAGTGCCTCCATGTGGTACTTATACGAACTACACCACAGTTTCTCTCTGGAGACAGACTTTAAAAAAATAAAAAAAAATATTTCACCTTTATTTAACCAGGTAGGCTAGTTGAGAACAAGTTCTCATTTACAATTGCGACCTGGCCAAGATAAAGCAAAGCAGTTTGACACACACAACACAGAGTTACACATGGAGTACACAATTAACAAGTCAATAACACAGTAGAAAAAAAAGAGAGTCTATATACATTGTGTGCAAAAGGCATGAGGAGGTAGGCGAATAATTACAATTTTGCAGATTAACATTGGAGTGATGAATGATCAGATGGTCATGTACAGGTAGAGATGTGCAAAAGAGCAGAAAAGTAAATAAATAAAAACAGTATGGGGATGAGGTAGGTAAAAATGGGTGGGCTATTTACCGATAGACTATGTACAGCTGCAGCGATCGGTTAGCTGCTCAGATAGCAGATGTTTGAAGTTGGTGAGGGAGATAAAAGTCTCCAACTTCAGCGATTTTTGCAAATCATTCCAGTCACAGGCAGCAGAGAACTAGAACGAAAGGCGGCCAAATGAGGTGTTGGCTTTAGGGATGATCAGTGAGATACACCTGCTGGAGCGCGTGCTACGGGTGGGTGTTGCCATCGTGACCAGTGAACTGAGATAAGGCGGAGCTTTACCTAGCATGGACTTGT
The DNA here is from genome assembly GCF_045791955.1 of Oncorhynchus clarkii lewisi. Lineage (NCBI taxonomy): Eukaryota > Metazoa > Chordata > Actinopteri > Salmoniformes > Salmonidae > Oncorhynchus > Oncorhynchus clarkii. Next base: position 18,908,498 of record NC_092157.1, on the reverse strand, counting down.
AGATGACCTGGAGCCAGTGGGTCTGGCGACGAATATGTAGCGAGGGCCAGCCGACTAGAGCATACAGGTCGCAGTGGTGAGTGGTATAAGGTGCTTTAGTGACAAAACGGATGGCACTGTGATAAACTGCATCCAGTTTGCTGAGTAGAGTGTTGGAAGCTATTTTGTAGATGACATCGCCGAAGTCGAGGATCGGTAGGATAGTCAGTTTACTGGGGTAAGTTTGGCGGCGTGAGTGAAGGAGGCTTTGTTGCGGAATAGAAAGCCGACTCTAGATTTGATTTTCGATTGGAGATGTTTGATATGAGTCTGGAAGGAAAGTTTACAGTCTAGCCAGACACCTAGGTACTTATAGATGTCCACATATTCAAGGTCGGAACCATCCAGGGTGGTGATGCTAGTCAGGCGTGCGGGTGCAGGCAGCGAACGGTTGAAAAGCATGCATTTGGTTTTACTAGCGTTTAAGAGCAGTTGGAGGCCACGGAAGGAGTGTTGTATGGCATTGAAGCTCGTTTGGAGGTTAGATAGCACAGTGTCCAAGGACGGGCCGGAAGTATATAGAATGGTGTCGACTGACATATAGGAGCCAGTCAATCACCCCTTACAGAGCGAATAAATGCATCCAGTAGATGTTGGCAAAGAAGTTCCCCAGGGCCAGCAGTGTCCAGCTGCTCTGAGTGCTGACACAGACCCTTCCACTTCTGCTGCAGCTTCTCCATACTGATTGTCTCCTTGGGAATAGGCTAGAAAGAAACATGGAAAGAGGAGGGAGAACAGGGGTTCAACTACCATGGACAGTTTTAATAGGGGCAAGCTAGAGTACCACATATGAGTGAGGAGGCCTGGTGTCATTCCGTGGGTTACTGACGATCTGTTTGTTTAGGACCTTGAGCAGGCCTGGAGTTAGACCGGTATCTGTCTTCTGTGTGGCGACAGGCCTCTCCAGCCTCTCCTTGGTTGGTAGAATGTCTCCTTTGGACAGGGCAGAGAAGTACCCGATATAACAACAACAGATACACTTTAACGAAACAATTTCACCTTACCCTGCCCATTATCCCTGCTCAGATACTGGGTAGTTACACAGCCAATGTACGACCACCTGTACCATAAAAGCCCCGTTCTCTTGGTGGTCCTGTAGTGGGTTTTATATATACCACAGGAGAACCAAGAAATGAAGAGCGACACCACGGCTGTCATTTAGGCTTTTATGTTGATCTGCAATAGTGTTGTGAAAAGACAGGACAGGAACACATCAGTCTCCAATGCCCTATCTGACAAGTTGTTCTTTCTCTCTCTGTGTTTTCTCACTCAAATCACAATCATACATAAAGCCATAATGTATAGTATAAAATAATAACCAGTCCTTAATACAACAAATGTATCCTCTTAATTCTTAGACAATAGAACCATACCTGCAATAGTGTTGTGAAAAGACAGGACAGGAACACATCAGTCTCCAATGCATCATCTGACAAGCTGTTCTATACAGGAGCATGAAGAAAGGTAAAACACATATCCTGTCTCACATCCCCAATACATTAATAGGTGCTTTCAGTGTTGACAGTATCAAAATACAACAACTCATGTACAAAAACACTGCAACATAAACAAGTTACAACGTGAAATCGTCTCTATCCCATTTAGAACTTAGAGAGCCAAAACTACATCTCCCATAATACAACGCCAGCACCATTCGGCAGCTCAGCTAACAGTCTGCATCACAGAAAGGCATGCTGGCTAGCAACAGCAGCACTTTTAGCACTCTGTAAACTACACTGCTCAAAAAAATTAAGGGAACACTAAAATAACACATCCTAGATCGGAATTAATGAAATATTCTTATTAAATACTTTTTTCTTTACATAGTTGAATGTGCTGACAACAAAATCACACAAAAATTATCAATGGAAATCAAATGTATCAACCCATGGAGGTCTGGATTTGGAGTCACACTCAAAATTAAAGTGGAAAACCACACTACAGGCTGATCCAACTTTGATGTAATGTCCTTAAAACAAGTCAAAATGAGGCTCAGTAGTGTGTGTGGCCTCCACGTGCCTGTATGACCTCCCTACAACGCCTGAGCATGCTCCTGATGAGGTGGCGGATGGTCTCCTGAGGGATCGTGGCGTTGGTGGATGGAGCGAGACATGATGTCCCAGATGTGCTCAATTGGATTCAGGTCTGGGGAACGGGCGGGCCGGGCCATAGCATCAATGCCTTCCTCTTGCAGGAACTGCTGACACACTCCAGCCACATGAGGTCTAGCATTGTCTTGCATTAGGAGGAACCCAGGGCCAACCGCACCAGAATATGGTCTCACAAGGGGTCTGAGGATCTCATCTCGGTACCTAATGGCAGTCAGGCTACCTCTGGCGAGCACATGGAGGGCTGTGCGGCCCCCCAAAGAAATGCCACCCCACACCATGACTGACACACCGCCAAACCGGTCATGCTGGAGGATGTTGCAGGCAGCAGAACGTTCTCCACGGCGTCTCCAGACTCTGTCACGTTGGTCACATGTGCTCAGTGTGAACCTGCTTTCATCTGTGAAGAGCACAGGGCGCCAGTGGCGAATTTGCCAATCTTGGTGTTCTCTGGCAAATGCCAAACGTCCTGCACGGTGTTGGGCTGTAAGCTCAACCCAACTGTAGACGTCGGGCCCTCATACCACCCTCATGGAGTCTGTTTCTGACAGTTTGAGCAGACACATGCACATTTGTGGCCTGCTGGAGGTCATTTTGCAGGGCTCTGGCAGTGCTCCTCCTGCTCCTCCTTGCACAAAGGCGGAGGTAGCGGTCCTGCTGCTGGGTTGTTGCCCTCCTACGGCCTCTTCCACGTCTCCTGATGTACTGGCCTGTCTCCTGGTAGCGCCTCCATGCTCGGGACACTACGCTGACAGACACAGCAAACCTTCTTGCCACAGCTCGCATTGATGTGCCATCCTGGATGAGATGCACTACCTGAGCCACTTGTGTGGGTTGTAGACTCCGTCTCATGCTACCACTAGAGTGAAAGCACCGCCAGCATTCAAAAGTGACCAAAACATCAGCCAGGAAGCATAGGAACTGAGAAGTGGTCTGTGGACACCACCTGCAGAACCACACCATTATTGGGGGTGTCTTGCTAATTGCCTATAATTTCCACCTGTTGTCTATTCCATTTGCACAACAGCATGTGACATTTATTGTCAATCAGTGTTGCTTCCTAAGTGGACAGTTTGATTTCACAGAAGTGTGATTGACTTGGAGTTACATTGTGTTGTTTAAGTGTTCCCTTTATTTTTTTGAGCAGTGCATATTAATAACAATACAACTCTTAAGTTACATGTTTCAATAGTCTCACACTCCATATTAACATTATCTTCAGGATTAACCTTGGGATGTTTTATTTATTTGACGTTATGGACTTCTACAAAGGAGTAATCTGCAACCTTTCTCTGTGTTTTCTCGGACTGAGGAGAACGGGAGCTACGGGTAGTACCAGGGTGTTAGTAGGTGATGCAAGCACCCAGATTAAATAAAATAAATGTAATGAAACAAAACCTGAAGATGTTAACATCATTCAGCTTCTGTAGCTGCCTACCTAACATCAACAGGCAGCACCAGTAGCGCAACAATTAAAAATATACACCAAAAGTAAAGTTCCTGGCGATCATAGCGATCTGACTCCCCCTTCTGTCTGAACTTGGAATATTCCTGTTCGCGGGCTTGGGCCACTGACCCTCAAACGGGTTGTTCTATTCTGATCATTTGAAGTTTGATGGGCGAACATTTTTAACTCTCCTACAGTCCAGTCACATGCAGGGAGGCTGTAGCCTGTACTTACGTTCTGATGGCAGCTTTGGTGAACTGTTTGAGGATGTCTGGTAGTTCAGTGGGGGATGTTGATTTGCTGGGAACAGTACATAGTATCTGGAGAAGTCATTTCTGGGAAATAAAGTGGGAATGAAATGTTATTCAAGCTGTGATAATATTGTAGCGACCCGGACAGACAGCTGTGTATTATGTGTTAGGCTATTAGTGGGTTGTGTTATACTTACCAGTGTTCGCGGGGTCCGACATGCCAATCAACCTGCTATCTGCCAATCACGGGAATGCCTGGAATGTTCTGATGCCGGGCATCCTGGCGGTTGGCGGAGTGGCGTGGAGGGGGGCTAGGCAAGGGGATTGAGCATTGGAAGTTAAGACCAGGTTTAGCCATTGTTCTCTCTCTTACGTCTGGGCTTCACAAGAGAAGGTCACGGTATCTTTCATTTATTTGGCGTGGGCTACGGCCAAACAGTAACCTGTGTAAATTTGGGTTAAAAAAACGTCAATTCGTAAACTCAAGCCTCAGTCTAGACAATTGTTCCTTTATGATCTAGTCAGGTCATTACATTGGTGTCAGAAGTAAAAACGTTGTTAAAAGTTAGCCAGCTAGCTAGCTGACGTCTGTGGCTAGCTACCGTAGGTGAGAACAGGGGTTGAAAATGCTTTGAGGGAATCTGAAAGTAGAGGTAGGGGACGATTATGGCCAAGGAGGTGCGTGTGCATGGACGTCGGAGGATCTGGCTGAGGAGATCGCCAGGGAGTCGGAGGATCTGACTGAGGCCGCTTGAGGGAGGACGTTAGAGTGATGGCGGCTGAAGCGGGCATGAGTCCTTCGTCGACTGTGTTTCACGCGGATTCTGTTGGGTGGACCGAAGGGGTGACGTCGACGCTGCGGGACGCGGCGGATGAAGAAAGGGCACTGCTTTATGCCTCACGGATGAAGCTCTGGCCTGTTTGATATTGATTAGCCCCAAGGACAGACATGATTATGGTGCTTTAGTGGGAGCACTGAGGAGGCGCTATGGACAGTGTGTACAGCCCGGGCTACTGCGCTCCGAACTAAGCAATAGACGCAGGCAGCCTGGAGAGCCTCTACGGGTGCTAGCTAATGACATTGAGAGCCTGTCTCGTACGGCATAGGCTCACATGCCCCCCTCCGTGCAGAGCGAGCTAGCACGGGACCAGTTCATACAGGCGCTCTCTCCTACGGAGCTGCGCATACAGACCCAGCTGGCTCACCCTGAGTCATTGCAGATAGCCTTGGAGATGGCTTTCTTTCCCAACCACCATCATCTTCAGGAGGAGCCCGCTGGCACAGACGGGGAAGCAAGGCTCCACTTCCCCCAGAAGCAGACGAGGGCAAGCGGCTGGAGCCTGTTGTTGTGGTGGGCCGGACCTGTGTTTGGGGACTTTTGTCATGTCCCTGTCATTGTGGAGGGGGTGCCCTGCTCTGCCTTGGTGGACACTGGGTCCACAGGCCGGATATTGTGCCAGGTTGGACTCAGTGTGAGCCCACAACTGTGCAGCTCTGCACAGTCACAGGTGAGCTGGCACCATGAAAGGGAAGGGAATAATGACTCTGACAGTAGGGGGCAGGACTGTGCGTCATCCTGTGTGGGTGGCGGCTGTGCAGGACCCTTGTATCCTGGGGTTGGACTTTCTTAGGAGCACAGGCTGCCAGTTAGACCTAAATGGGGGCACACTGAGCTTCCAGGGAGGGCCGGCAGTCACCATGGCCCCCCCTAATGTCACATTCACACAACCCAACAACCCCTTTACTCCAACAGTTAAAACAGCAGAGACTCATGGCTGCCCCCCCTCCCCCACATCTGTGTGACTTTTCCCCAGCCCCCCTGTCACCTACGGCTGTGTGTTACATTCCCCCAGCTACCTCCACGACACATCTCTCCGTTAGTCCGGGCCGCGCCCCCCCAGCCCAGCTACCCCAGATGGGAGAGGAGAGGACATTGTCTGCAGTGAGGGAGATATGGGGGAGGAACTGTGTTGGTCTTGAGCCCGAGCAGCAGGAACGGTTGTGGCAGTTGCTGTTTAAATTCAGAGACAGCTTTGCACTGAGTGAGGAAGAGGTGGGTCAGTCTCATCTGGTGCAGCATGAGATCGACACAGGTGATGCTCGACCCATCAAGATGTGTCCCCGCCGTATCCCGCTGGCACGCCAGGAGGCGGCAGACAAGGCTGTGTTGGAGATGCAGCGGGAACACTTCACCGAGCCCTCAGACAGCCCCTGGGCGGCACCAATCATCATGGTTCCTAAGAAGGGGGAGAGCTGAGGTTCTGTGCGGACTACAGGTGGCTGAATGAGGTAACCAGGAAGGACTCATACCCCATATCGATGAGTCACTGGACCTGGTTAGGGGTTCCGCCTGGTTCTCCTCACTAGACCTCTGCAGTGGCTACTGGCGGGTGCCCCTCTCCCCAGAGACCGGAGCCAAAACTGCGTTCTCCACTAACAGAGGACACTGGCAGTTCAAGGTCCTGTGCTTCGGCCTGTGCAACGCCCCAGCTACTTTTGAGCGTTTGATGGACAGTGTGCTGGATGGCATCCCCCGTCAGCAGTGTCTGGTATATCTCGATGACATCCTGGCCCATGGCAGCTCATGGTGGCTGCCGCAGGGCTGAAGCTCCACCCCGAGAAGTGTCACTTCATGAGGAGAGAGGTGTCCTTCTTGGGCCACAGACTGGGGAAGGAGGGGATCAGCACCATGGAGGACAAGGTGGGGGCTGTCCGAGACTGACCCACTCCCACCGACCAGCGTCAGAGCTTCCTGGGCCTGGCCTCGTACTACAGGAGGTTTATACGGGGCTTCTCAAGCGTCGCTGCTCCCCTGAACCGCCTGCTGCCGAAGGACAAGGCCTTCACTTGGACAGTGGAGTGTGACGAGGCTTCCAACACCCTCAAACGTGCACTGATCGAGGTCCCCGTGCTCGCCCCCCCTGACCTCACCTTGCCCTTTATCCTGGTTATAGACGCGAGCAATGTGGGCATGGGTGGGGTGCTGGCCCAGGTGGGGCCAGAGGAGAGAGTGGTGGCGTACTTCAGCAAAACATTTGACAAACATGAGCGCCGCTACTGTGTCACCCGGCGGGAGCTCTTGGCTGTTCTTGCTTCCGTCAAACACTTCAAGTACTACCTTGGTGGCCTGCCCTTTACTGTAAGGACTGACCACTCTGCTCTCCAGTGGCTCATGTCTTTCAGAGAGCCAGAGGGGCAGGTGGCTCGCTGGTTGGAGGAGCTTCAGCCGTATGACTTCACAGTGGTGCACAGGGCACGCCACTCCAACGCCATGTCCCATCGGTCCTGTACTGCAGACAGCTGCCGCCACTGTGAGCGGAGAGAGGGACGGGAGAGAGAGCTGTGTGCAGAGGGGGTCTGTGTCACAGTGTGTCAGGTGAGCTGCAGACTGTTGACGTGGCTGAATGGGGGCAGCAGCAGCAGGGACGGGACACAGACCTACAGCCAGTGCTACAGTGGATAGAGGTGCAGGTGAGGCCACCATGGGAAGAGGTGACAGCGCTCTCACTCGAGACCAAAGGGTTGTGGTCAAAGTTTGAGAGACTGCGGCTGGCTGATGTTGTGCTACAGCGGGCATGGAAGGAGTCAGCTACGGGAGAGGAGAGGTGGCGGTCCCAAAAGCACTGCGGGAGGCTGTGCTCCAGAGTACTCATGGGGGGGTGGGGACTGGACACTTTGGGACACTCTGCCGCCTCCGTCAGGGCTTTCACTGGGGACAGCACAAGAGGGATGTGGAGGACTTTTGCCGCCGCTGTGTACCAGTGGGGGCTCCCATGGAGAGGGTGGGAGTGGATGTAGTTGGGCCATTCCCCACCACAGACAGTGGAAACCACTGGGTGCTCACGGCCATGGACTATTTTACAAAATGGCCCGAGGCCTATACTCTGCCTGACCAGGAGGCAGAGACCATCGATGACACCCTGATAGCGGGGATGTTCAGCAGGTTTGGAGCTGCGGAGTCCACCCACAGCGACCAAGGCAGAAACTTTGAGTCCTGTGTGTTTGCCACCATGTGTGAGAGGCTGGGTATGCACAAGACCCGCACTACTCCTCTCCATCCTCAAAGTGATGGCCTTGTGGAGCGCTTCAACAAAACGCTTGGACAGCAGCTGGCCATCGTCTCTTCCAAACACCAGCGTGACTGAGACAAGCACCTGCCTATGATCCTCATGGCATGCCGCTCCGCTGTCCAAGACTCCACCTCCTGCACGCCTGTCCTCCTCATACTGGGGAGAGATCCACACCCCTGTGGAGATGGCGTTTGGTCAGCCCCTGGATAGCCCTCATGTTGCCCCGGGGCCGGAGTATGCCCGGAGACTCCAGGACCGCCTGGAGACAGCCCACACCTTTGCCAGAGAGCAGCTGGTGAATGCAGGTGTGGGCAGAAGAGGAACTATGACGTACACACCCGGGGAAGGCACTTTGTGGCTGGGGAGCTGGTCTGGGTCTACAGCCCCCTAAGAAAAAAAGGCAGATGCCCCAAGTTGGACAGTCACTGGGTGGGACCCTGCAGCGTCCTGGAGAGGGTAGGGGAGGTTGTTTACCGGGTGCAGTTTCCTCCCAGGGGGAGAAAGGTGGCACTGCACCGGGACAGGTTAGCCCCATACAGAGGGGCCTCTTCTCCCCAAACCCCCACAATTCCCCTCTCTGGCAATGACATTCTCCAGGCATCCACCCCCAGGTGCCCCAGACAAGGCTCCAGACAGCCCACTCCTCCGGTCTCCCTCCCTGTGTCACCGCGTGGTTCCCCGGAGCCACGGACTGTAATTCCCCATTCCTTCTTCCTTGTCCCCCATATCACTTCCTTCATCCCCTGGGTCCCAGAGGGGCAGCCCCCTGCCACGGATGGAGCCCGTTTCACATCTGGACACTCTGCGACCATCACGGCCACGCAGGCAAAGGAGTCCTCCGGGTCGCTTCAGAGACTTTGTTTGTTCCCTCGGCGACGAGGGATTTTGTGGTGGGGGGTAGCGACCTGCACAGACAGCTGTGTGTTATGTGTTAGGCCATTAGTGGATTGTGTTATACTTACCAGTGTTCGCGGGGTCCGACATGCCAATCAACCTGCTATCTGCCAATCACGGGAATGCCTGGAATGTTCTGATGCCGGGCATCCTGGCGGTTGGCGGAGTGGCGTGGAGGGGGGCTAGGCAAGGGGATTGAGCATTGGAAGTTAAGACCAGGTTTAGCCATTGTTCTCTCTCTTACGTCTGGGCTTCACAAGAGAAGGTCACGGTATCTTTCATTTATTTGGCGTGGGCTACGGCCAAACAGTAACCTGTGTAAATTTGGGTTAAAAAAACGTCAATTCGTAAACTCAAGCCTCAGTCTAGACAATTGTTCCTTTATGATCTAGTCAGGTCATTACATTGGTGTCAGAAGTAAAAACGTTGTTAAAAGTTAGCCAGCTAGCTAGCTGACGTCTGTGGCTAGCTACCGTAGGTGAGAACAGGGGTTGAAAATGCTTTGAGGGAATCTGAAAGTAGAGGTAGGGGACGATTATGGCCAAGGAGGTGCGTGTGCATGGACGTCGGAGGATCTGGCTGAGGAGATCGCCAGGGAGTCGGAGGATCTGACTGAGGCCGCTTGAGGGAGGACGTTAGAGTGATGGCGGCTGAAGCGGGCATGAGTCCTTCGTCGACTGTGTTTCACGCGGATTCTGTTGGGTGGACCGAAGGGGTGACGTCGACGCTGCGGGACGCGGCGGATGAAGAAAGGGCACTGCTTTATGCCTCACGGATGAAGCTCTGGCCTGTTTGATATTGATTAGCCCCAAGGACAGACATGATTATGGTGCTTTAGTGGGAGCACTGAGGAGGCGCTATGGACAGTGTGTACAGCCCGGGCTACTGCGCTCCGAACTAAGCAATAGACGCAGGCAGCCTGGAGAGCCTCTACGGGTGCTAGCTAATGACATTGAGAGCCTGTCTCGTACGGCATAGGCTCACATGCCCCCCTCCGTGCAGAGCGAGCTAGCACGGGACCAGTTCATACAGGCGCTCTCTCCTACGGAGCTGCGCATACAGACCCAGCTGGCTCACCCTGAGTCATTGCAGATAGCCTTGGAGATGGCTTTCTTTCCCAACCACCATCATCTTCAGGAGGAGCCCGCTGGCACAGACGGGGAAGCAAGGCTCCACTTCCCCCAGAAGCAGACGAGGGCAAGCGGCTGGAGCCTGTTGTTGTGGTGGGCCGGACCTGTGTTTGGGGACTTTTGTCATGTCCCTGTCATTGTGGAGGGGGTGCCCTGCTCTGCCTTGGTGGACACTGGGTCCACAGGCCGGATATTGTGCCAGGTTGGACTCAGTGTGAGCCCACAACTGTGCAGCTCTGCACAGTCACAGGTGAGCTGGCACCATGAAAGGGAAGGGAATAATGACTCTGACAGTAGGGGGCAGGACTGTGCGTCATCCTGTGTGGGTGGCGGCTGTGCAGGACCCTTGTATCCTGGGGTTGGACTTTCTTAGGAGCACAGGCTGCCAGTTAGACCTAAATGGGGGCACACTGAGCTTCCAGGGAGGGCCGGCAGTCACCATGGCCCCCCCTAATGTCACATTCACACAACCCAACAACCCCTTTACTCCAACAGTTAAAACAGCAGAGACTCATGGCTGCCCCCCCTCCCCCACATCTGTGTGACTTTTCCCCAGCCCCCCTGTCACCTACGGCTGTGTGTTACATTCCCCCAGCTACCTCCACGACACATCTCTCCGTTAGTCCGGGCCGCGCCCCCCCAGCCCAGCTACCCCAGATGGGAGAGGAGAGGACATTGTCTGCAGTGAGGGAGATATGGGGGAGGAACTGTGTTGGTCTTGAGCCCGAGCAGCAGGAACGGTTGTGGCAGTTGCTGTTTAAATTCAGAGACAGCTTTGCACTGAGTGAGGAAGAGGTGGGTCAGTCTCATCTGGTGCAGCATGAGATCGACACAGGTGATGCTCGACCCATCAAGATGTGTCCCCGCCGTATCCCGCTGGCACGCCAGGAGGCGGCAGACAAGGCTGTGTTGGAGATGCAGCGGGAACACTTCACCGAGCCCTCAGACAGCCCCTGGGCGGCACCAATCATCATGGTTCCTAAGAAGGGGGAGAGCTGAGGTTCTGTGCGGACTACAGGTGGCTGAATGAGGTAACCAGGAAGGACTCATACCCCATATCGATGAGTCACTGGACCTGGTTAGGGGTTCCGCCTGGTTCTCCTCACTAGACCTCTGCAGTGGCTACTGGCGGGTGCCCCTCTCCCCAGAGACCGGAGCCAAAACTGCGTTCTCCACTAACAGAGGACACTGGCAGTTCAAGGTCCTGTGCTTCGGCCTGTGCAACGCCCCAGCTACTTTTGAGCGTTTGATGGACAGTGTGCTGGATGGCATCCCCCGTCAGCAGTGTCTGGTATATCTCGATGACATCCTGGCCCATGGCAGCTCATGGTGGCTGCCGCAGGGCTGAAGCTCCACCCCGAGAAGTGTCACTTCATGAGGAGAGAGGTGTCCTTCTTGGGCCACAGACTGGGGAAGGAGGGGATCAGCACCATGGAGGACAAGGTGGGGGCTGTCCGAGACTGACCCACTCCCACCGACCAGCGTCAGAGCTTCCTGGGCCTGGCCTCGTACTACAGGAGGTTTATACGGGGCTTCTCAAGCGTCGCTGCTCCCCTGAACCGCCTGCTGCCGAAGGACAAGGCCTTCACTTGGACAGTGGAGTGTGACGAGGCTTCCAACACCCTCAAACGTGCACTGATCGAGGTCCCCGTGCTCGCCCCCCCTGACCTCACCTTGCCCTTTATCCTGGTTATAGACGCGAGCAATGTGGGCATGGGTGGGGTGCTGGCCCAGGTGGGGCCAGAGGAGAGAGTGGTGGCGTACTTCAGCAAAACATTTGACAAACATGAGCGCCGCTACTGTGTCACCCGGCGGGAGCTCTTGGCTGTTCTTGCTTCCGTCAAACACTTCAAGTACTACCTTGGTGGCCTGCCCTTTACTGTAAGGACTGACCACTCTGCTCTCCAGTGGCTCATGTCTTTCAGAGAGCCAGAGGGGCAGGTGGCTCGCTGGTTGGAGGAGCTTCAGCCGTATGACTTCACAGTGGTGCACAGGGCACGCCACTCCAACGCCATGTCCCATCGGTCCTGTACTGCAGACAGCTGCCGCCACTGTGAGCGGAGAGAGGGACGGGAGAGAGAGCTGTGTGCAGAGGGGGTCTGTGTCACAGTGTGTCAGGTGAGCTGCAGACTGTTGACGTGGCTGAATGGGGGCAGCAGCAGCAGGGACGGGACACAGACCTACAGCCAGTGCTACAGTGGATAGAGGTGCAGGTGAGGCCACCATGGGAAGAGGTGACAGCGCTCTCACTCGAGACCAAAGGGTTGTGGTCAAAGTTTGAGAGACTGCGGCTGGCTGATGTTGTGCTACAGCGGGCATGGAAGGAGTCAGCTACGGGAGAGGAGAGGTGGCGGTCCCAAAAGCACTGCGGGAGGCTGTGCTCCAGAGTACTCATGGGGGGGTGGGGACTGGACACTTTGGGACACTCTGCCGCCTCCGTCAGGGCTTTCACTGGGGACAGCACAAGAGGGATGTGGAGGACTTTTGCCGCCGCTGTGTACCAGTGGGGGCTCCCATGGAGAGGGTGGGAGTGGATGTAGTTGGGCCATTCCCCACCACAGACAGTGGAAACCACTGGGTGCTCACGGCCATGGACTATTTTACAAAATGGCCCGAGGCCTATACTCTGCCTGACCAGGAGGCAGAGACCATCGATGACACCCTGATAGCGGGGATGTTCAGCAGGTTTGGAGCTGCGGAGTCCACCCACAGCGACCAAGGCAGAAACTTTGAGTCCTGTGTGTTTGCCACCATGTGTGAGAGGCTGGGTATGCACAAGACCCGCACTACTCCTCTCCATCCTCAAAGTGATGGCCTTGTGGAGCGCTTCAACAAAACGCTTGGACAGCAGCTGGCCATCGTCTCTTCCAAACACCAGCGTGACTGAGACAAGCACCTGCCTATGATCCTCATGGCATGCCGCTCCGCTGTCCAAGACTCCACCTCCTGCACGCCTGTCCTCCTCATACTGGGGAGAGATCCACACCCCTGTGGAGATGGCGTTTGGTCAGCCCCTGGATAGCCCTCATGTTGCCCCGGGGCCGGAGTATGCCCGGAGACTCCAGGACCGCCTGGAGACAGCCCACACCTTTGCCAGAGAGCAGCTGGTGAATGCAGGTGTGGGCAGAAGAGGAACTATGACGTACACACCCGGGGAAGGCACTTTGTGGCTGGGGAGCTGGTCTGGGTCTACAGCCCCCTAAGAAAAAAAGGCAGATGCCCCAAGTTGGACAGTCACTGGGTGGGACCCTGCAGCGTCCTGGAGAGGGTAGGGGAGGTTGTTTACCGGGTGCAGTTTCCTCCCAGGGGGAGAAAGGTGGCACTGCACCGGGACAGGTTAGCCCCATACAGAGGGGCCTCTTCTCCCCAAACCCCCACAATTCCCCTCTCTGGCAATGACATTCTCCAGGCATCCACCCCCAGGTGCCCCAGACAAGGCTCCAGACAGCCCACTCCTCCGGTCTCCCTCCCTGTGTCACCGCGTGGTTCCCCGGAGCCACGGACTGTAATTCCCCATTCCTTCTTCCTTGTCCCCCATATCACTTCCTTCATCCCCTGGGTCCCAGAGGGGCAGCCCCCTGCCACGGATGGAGCCCGTTTCACATCTGGACACTCTGCGACCATCACGGCCACGCAGGCAAAGGAGTCCTCCGGGTCGCTTCAGAGACTTTGTTTGTTCCCTCGGCGACGAGGGATTTTGTGGTGGGGGGTAGCGACCTGCACAGACAGCTGTGTGTTATGTGTTAGGCCATTAGTGGATTGTGTTATACTTACCAGTGTTCGCGGGGTCCGACATGCCAATCAACCTGCTATCTGCCAATCACGGGAATGCCTGGAATGTTCTGATGCCGGGCATCCTGGCAGTTGGCGTGGAGGGGGGCTGGGAAGGGGGATGGAGCATTGGAAGTTAAGACCAGGTTTAGCCATTGTTTTCTCTCTTACGTCTGGGCTTCACAAGAGAAGGTCACGGTATCTTTCATTTATTTGGCGTGGGCTACGGCCAAACAGTAGCCTGTGTAAATTTGGGTTAATAAACCGTCAATTCGTAAACTCAAGCCTCAGTCTGGACAATTGTTCCTTTATGATCTAGTCAGGTCATTACAAAACATTAGCTAGTATAAATAGTATTAACTAGTGCACGGTCTTAGCTAGTCACGTTTAGCAGACATAAAACACGGCTAACCAAGTCATGTAATCAGTTTTAGTTACTACAAAAATGGAATCTAATCTCTCTTGGTGGCAAAAAAACAATAGAAAAATTGCTAAATTACATAAATTGATTTGGTTTAGAGATGGACAACCCGATTTTCATTGCATAGTAACCCCAAACGTTTGCCCTCAAGGTCATATAGCAACAGTAAGCTTCGGTGATTGGACCAGAAAGGTGACATGTATTGCCGCAAAATATTTTTTCAACCGCCGGGTGGCATTGTAAACAGGCAAACAGCAGATTATCTTTCCAAACACTTGATACATGACCTCTGCTCATAAGAGAAACATTTCAACAAAAACAGACAAAGGAAAACCATCATCAACATCAGGAATTTTATTATTAAACTGATGTTTGAAAATACAGGTTTACACTTATCAACTCAAATGAATAGAACAGGATGACATCACTATTTGGTAACAGAGAGAATCAGAATAGACAACGAAAAAGCACAGACCGTAATACCCTCATCATCCACCAGCCCTAAAACAACACCACGGTCTATTGACACACACACTGCATAAATTCACACTTGACAGGAAATGTACGTATGTGTTTGTGCATGTTTGGTGTGTTCTGGTGCCCTTTCAGGTTCTAATTTGAGGCTGTGTGGGACATTCAGCACAGCCAGTTCTCTCACTTGCATGCATCCTTGCACACACAACAAACACTTACAAAGAGTATAAAATAAAAACTCTACAAAAACTAAGCAATCATGATGAAACAATAATGAGGACATTTAAAAAGAACAAAACACAAGTTATGAACCTTATCCAAATGTGCTGATCTTTTTTTCTGCTCGAGGACTCCCTCTCCTCATTCCCTCCACCCTGGTCCTGCATAACCCCCCTCCCTCAAACCCTCTGCTCCCCCGTCAGGTATAAAAATAAAGATCTGGGACAGACTGTTACACCCCGACCTCCCCTGGACAGCTCTAGAAGTCGCCCTTAGGCACAGGTCTAGAATAAACGTACCCTCCCAAATCCACCTACATGGACTGTGACCCATTAAACAACCTTGGACAGTTCTGGAAGTCACAGATCGAGGATCAGCTTACCCTCCCCAAATCCTACCCGTTCCCTTTGCCCCTCTATCTCTTGCCCCTCTTGTTTCCCACCGGGGGCTTCTTGAGCTGCAGCAGTGGACCTCCAGTGCCGAAGCCCGTGGCGGGAGGGTTGGACACGCCAAACGTCAGGCCTGCAGACGCGTTGAGGCCGGGGCTACTGAAGTTAAACCCTGAACTACTGTTGCTTCCAAAACCTGGAGAGAAGGAGATAGGAGAAACAGAAGAGGACATGAGTTATTCAAATAATGAGTATGCTCACAGGGAGTGTGTGTGTCTGTCACCCTCCAGAGAGCTTGCACAAGGAGGTAAGGTGTGTGTGTGTACCTGCACTCAGGCTCCCTCCCGAGGGCTTGCTGGCAGAGGAGAAACCAAATGAGGAGCCCCCCGTCGCTACCCCCCCGAAACCTGGACCCCCACCAAACACTGCAGGGGAGAGAGATTGAGGGAGCCAAGCTTTAGGGACACACACTCACTATGCTGCTACTACATGAGGGAGAGAGCTTAGCTTCATGGACACACCACACATACACAACTACTGCAAGAGAGTGAGAGAAAGAACAGTAGCTAAGCCTCTGTAATGGCTCTCACAAACAGGGTATAGTAGAAGTAACTGTCTCCAATGACGAGAGTAAAGCATAGAGACCCACTACATACCACAGCTACAGGCAGACTGTTTCAGCCCTAGATAGTGAAGAGCTTAACTCACACCACATACATTCCTAACACTGCCAACAGTCTTCCACACACAAGGAGGGGGAGAAATGGAGGGAGGTTGCGAGTGAGATCTAAAGAAAGCAACACAGTGAGAAAAGATATATAGTAGCGATGGATGAGGAAGAGGAAAAGACTAGATGTAAAAAGAGAGGTAGTACCTCCGAGACCTGAGGTGCCCAAGCTAGAGCCCACTCCCAAGGCAAAGGGGTTTCCCAAGCCAGACCCCAGGGACACCTGGCTCCCTGAGACAGAGAGAGCACACAGCTTACTCCTCTGGACTAGGGAGTGTCCGTTTGTGTGTGTGTTACTGAAGTCAAGTTCCCTCTCTCCTCTGCAACGTTCAGTAGTGATATAGGCTGTGTGTGTGTCCACAAGAGAGTGAACAGAGTAACATGTCAGGACCCCGTGGATCAGTGGTTCTGTATCACATTCCACCAGACTACACGTCTAAGCCCAACCTCCTGTCTCCCCCCAACACTAACCTTACTGCCACATCAAAGTTGTTCCCTTTGAGATAATCCCTACACATTTCTACAAATACATTAGCAACTGTGGATAGATTTTCACAGATAAAATGGTCAAACAAATGTGACTGTGGTAGAAACATGTCTGCTAGTTCCTTCACTCTGAACCTCCGTGCACCTGTATCGTTTCTCAAATTGGATTTTAGAGATGCAAACTCAGCTTGGTTTTTAGCATCATCCAAAAAGTGTACTCATTAATTCTCTTAAATCCAATTGGGTGTTCAAAAATCAGTAATTTACCAGTCAAAAAGAAACAAAGACAAAGTCGCTCCTTTAAAACGGATTTATTGTCAATTTAAAGCAATACCACTTACATATAAACAGACACAGTTAAAGGACACAACCGATTGTTAATTCCTAGCCGCTATATTGCATTTCACAAGTTTTCCAAAACTATTCAAGATTCCAAGAGTGAAGGAACTAGCATGTGCTAGGAAAAATGCATCGCAAAATTATTATTAATATATGTCTAGTTTCAAAAAGGCACACAATATTATATAGTATCAGATATATGCATCATCGTCAACAACAAGCATTGGTTATATTTAGATTAAACACACCATTCTAAACAAAAGCACTCTGAACCAGAGTGAAGATGAGGGGTGTGTTCAGTGATGTGACACGTTCTGTACGTTGAAGACAGAAATGTAATGAATAGAGCTGATATGACTCCCTATTCTACAACACATTTCTATCTGAACGTTCTACAACGTCACACCCTCCTGAACAGGCCACAGAATTGGCATCTGCGTTTGTCTGAAAATACACCTTCCCCAGCCAATACCAGTGTTCTACAAACATCCCAGCACTTCACTGGCTCCAACTAGCTATTCCTCTGAGTCTGAACACTGTCTGAGTGGACGGACAGTCTCTCAGCCAGTCAGTCCAACCACAACTAGTAGTCATTTATTTATTTAAGTAGGCAAGTCAGTTAAGAATTAAGAACAAATTCTTATTTACAATGACGGCCTACCAAAAGGCCTCCTGCAGGGACGGGGGCTGGGATAAAAAAAATAAAAAAAACTATCGGACCTTCTGACCTCATTGAACCCCTTCAAAAAGCCCCAAGACATTCATCATAGTCCTGTTAGCCAGCCCTGTCACATTAACAGGAGTTTGCTATGTAGAGCAGACCACGAGTTACAGAAACCAACCACAGAGTTCCAGAACTAATTTACATGTTCCAGTTTCACAACTATTTAGCTACTCATTCTAGAACAATCAAAGTTTTAGTGGTCCTGGAATGCTAGCGTGAAATGGAGGACAGATGGGTCAGTCCAGAGCAGCAGTTGGTTAATCTCGGGAGCACAAAATGGCCGACTGAATAGAGAAAAATACTGATTTTTGGCACTAATGATCCAACTGGCCTTCCCAAGGCAGTCGATACGAGCAGCACGTTCACTCGGTTTCTCCCCTGTAAAACTAGTGAGTGACGTAACACCGTAGCCCTTCTATTAAATAGAATGGTATTGGAACTAAAGAGACATCTGTACATCTGTACAGATAGACTGTGCGTCATCAGCCCCTCTGCCATCTAGATCCTGGAGTGAGGTAGACCTGCATGGTAGACCACCTGCCAGTGTTAAGTAGTGTGTGTAGGAAATACTGATAAATCACAATCATTATCTGAGTCAAAAGGTTATTGTAGAATGCATAGTGATGAATTGAAAGTGATATGGACTGTCAGGTAGAAGTGGGTGTCTTGTCTGTGGTTAAAATTACTGTACAACGGGTTATTACCGGCTGAGGCAGTCATTGTCCTGTCTACAATGCGGATACAGTCACACACACACAGACAAGCACACACCTGGCCACTAGCAACCAGAGCCTGCTGTTATTGCTATTACAACTAAAGACGCTGCCGTTGTTACAAAAAGGAATGCATATGTTCAACAGTTCAAATCTTTCACTGAAATTAAAACACCCTTTTGATGCAAGACCTGTGCAGTAAATGATAATATCTTCTTTAAACACTAAGCTATACACTGTCAGATCGTCTTGAACTTTTAAAATGTCATCCTGAAATATAGGTGAAGCATGTCAATCAAAGACAAAATGACAGATGCTGAGAAAAAAAGACAAATCATTACATTCAACCTAGTTGGGAAGGGAGATCTGCTGGTCTAAGGCTGGTGTGTGTGTGTGTATGTGTGTGAGAGAGAGAATGAGTGTGTGTGATTTAAGTGCTTATCAAGACTGCTACCACACAGTGAAAGCTACATTACTGCTTTATGAAAACACACAGACACAACTGTGTCCTAATCTAAACCAGTTTGTTCAGGAAAATCCTAATAATAATTTATAAAAGGTTGAGACCCAATTTCCGAACTAAACCGATTTGGACAGTTGCGTCCTAATCGAAGACACAGAGCACACTCACTTGGAACCACCACGTTACACCATCCAGACTAAGTCCAGAGTAACTACCTATGATATTTTATTCAATAAAACCAAAGCAGTTAAGCTTCACAAAAAAGCACCTTCAATAAATATAGATAATCAAGAACCCATTCAGTATAAATTAAGCGACTGAACCCAAAGAGAATGTAGCCTCCACGTATTCAAAAGATTCTAGTCTAGAGTGTGTCTGGGACAGATGAGAGCTGTGAATGAATACCCAGTGATACGAGTCCTGCCTTCCTTGTTTTTAGTCTCATCTCCAGTAATCTGAGCACTCTACACTTTTTCAATCATCTTAAAAAGCCACAGATTCACTGAGAAACTGTTAAGTGCTTCTCTTATGGAGAGAGACAGAGAGACAGAGAGACAGAGAGACAGACAGGGAGAGAGAGAGAGACAGAGAGACAGAGAGACACAGAGACACACAGAGAGAGACAGAGAGAGACAGAGAGAGACAGAGAGAGACAGAGAGAGACAGAGAGAGACAGAGAGAGAGACAGAGAGAGAGACAGAGAGAGAGACAGAGAGAGAGAGAGAGAGAGAGAGACAGAGAGATTAAGGGAAAGCAGAGAGCCAAGTAATGGCCCCTGCTACATTGATGAACAGGCAGTTCCAACACCACCGCAGAAAGATTGCTTTGGGTCTAATGCCTGTGAGGAAAAGGTCTTCTCACACGTATAGAGCAGAACCACTGGAGAAAGACAAACTGAACACGGTTTGGAACTTACTATGTTGCTTTTACATTCTCCTCTTTCTCCTTCCCTCCATTTCTCTCCCTCTTTCCAGAGAAAGAAAAGACAAACTAACCTAAAAGTTGGGCACTGGCTACATTTTTATTCTGTCCCACTTTCCTTCTCTCCCCCTACATCTCTCTCCTCCCCCTCTCTCTGTCAGACTGAGGGGTGGTAAGGTGAAAGGTCAAAGGTGAGGGGGTCAGGGTTCTAGAACTTGAAGGCGGAGGTCAGACCTGGGCCGGGCTGCTGCTGCTGGCTCAGCGTGGCTGCCATGGCGACCGCCGCCGCATTGGGGATGCTGCTGAAGGGGGCAGGGCCAGTGGTGATGCGTGGGGCACTCTGCCACTTCTTACTGGCCACCCGCTTGGACTCGAAGATGTCCGTGGAGTCCTCCAGGAAGGCCCGGCGGTATCCCAGGTACTGCTGCTTCAGGGTCTACAGATACCCCAGAGGAAGAACCTCAATCACTTCATTCAAAATACTCAATATTTATTTCTGTAACAAGGTGATTTCTTATAGAACAGTCAACAGTGATGTCTGTAGGACTTACCTTGACGTTCTCGTGTACTGACTGGAGCTGAGCAGCCAGAGCCACAAACGTCTGGTACAACTTCTGCATGGCCAGTGACAGATCTACACACAATATTCAGTGAAGAGACACAGAAACACACACATAAAGACTATGAAGAAAGTCAAGAGTCTGTGTGTATGTATGCATGCATGCATGTATGTATGTGTGTGTATGTATGCATGTATATTACCCTGTGGTGTGATGTGTGATCCACTGCCCTGTGTAGTAAGGTGATTCTCCAGTTCCTCTATCTGCTGTCTGTACTGCTGCAACTGAACCTCAAACTGTTCCACTAAACACCGGAAATAACTACAGACAGAGAGAAAGAATGAGACAGGATTTAATTTATTATGGCTAAAATGCTACATTCATCTGTGGTTCAAAATCAAAAAAGGGGTATGGTACATTATATATACACACACAAAAGTATGTGGACACCCCTTTAAATGAGTGGATTCAGCTATTTCAGCCACACCCTTTGCTGACAGGTGCATCAAGCACACAGCCATGCAATCTCCATAGACAAACATTGGCAGTAGAATGGCCTTACTGAAGAGCTCTGAGACTTTCAACATGGCACCGTCATAGGATGCCACCTTTCCAACAAGTCAGTTGATCAAATTTCTGGCCTGTTAGAGCTGCCTCGGTCAACTGTTAATTCTGTTATTGTTATTTCCGCCTAGGAGCAGCAACGGCTTAGCTGCGAAGTGGTAGGCCACGAGCTCACAGAACGGGACAGCCAACTGCGGAAGCGTGTAAAAACCTGTCCTCGGTTGCAACACTCACTACCGAGTTCCAAACTGCTTCTGGAAGCAACTTCAGCACAATAACTGTTTGTCGGGAGCGTCGTGAAGATCACCATGCGCAATGCCAAGCATCGGCTGGAGTGGTATAAAGCTTGTCGCTATTGGACTCTGGAGCAGAGGAAACGCGTTCTTTGGAGTGATGAATCGCGCTTCACCATCTGGCAGTCCAACGGACAAATCTGGGTTTGGCGGAAGCCAGGAGAACGCTACCTGCCCTAATGCATAGTGCCAACTGTCAAGCTTGGTGGAGGAGGAATAATGGTCCGGGGCTGTTTTCATGGTTCAGGCTAGGCCCCTTAGTTCCACTGAAGGGAAATCTTAATGCTACAGCATATAATGACATTCTAGACGATTCTGTGCTTCCAACTTTGTGGCAACAGTTTGGGGAAGGCCCTTTTCTGTTTCACCATGAAAATGTCCCTGTGCACAAAGCGAGGTCCATACAGAAATGGTTTGTCGAGATTGGTGTGGAAGAACTTGACTGGCCTACACCGAGTCCTGACCTCAACCCCATCGAACACCTTTGGGATGAATTGCCGCTTTGATGGCGAGCCAGGCCTAATTGCCCAAAATCAGTACCCACCTCACTAATGCTCTTGTGGCTGAATGGAAGCAAGTCCCCACAGCAATGTTCCAACATCTAGTAGAAAGCTTTCCCAGAAGAGTGGAGGCTGTTATAGCAGCAAAGGAGGGACCAACTCCATATTAATGCCCATGATTTTGGAACGAGATAGTCGACGAGCAGGTGTTCACATACTTTTGATCATGTAAGTTCAGGGGGATATAACAATGATGGTGATAGGAATACTCACTCATAGGGAGCTGTGTTGTCGTGCTGGAGTCCAGGGGGAGTCTTCTGAGTCCGCAGAGCTATGTCTGCATTCTTCAACTCCTAGACGAGGAGGGTTAGGAGAGAGGGACTATGACGTTCAGCAACAGTAAGGGCATGTGTATTTTGAGCCTTAATTCCTCAAAAGACAATGTGACATCAGCGTGTGTACCTGCGCAGTCTCCATCTTCAGTTTGTCTATAGCCAGGGCGTTTCTCTGTAGTCCCGAAGCGCTGACAGACAGCAGCTGTTTGAGACTCTTGATGTCATCCTGAACCTTCAGCATGGCTTTAGATGACATCCTGCTGATCTCCTCGTGAACCTGCTTCTGCTCCTTCACAAACTTCCTACAGGAAGGAGAACTCACACGTCAACACAATGCATCTTCATGACCAACGATGTGCAAACAGTACTGTTAGAGCCACACACACTAACATGGGGTGTAGTTGAAGAAAAGTACTGATTTACGTACTGGAAGTTGTCTACATCCTGACAGATGACTGGAGGCAAATTTTCATCTTTCAAAGCTTTACTGTCTCTGAGAGTGATAGGAAAGAAAAATAAACAGGGACAAGAGTCAGATATATTACCTATTATGATGACCATTATAAACGATTGGTCAAGAAATGACACTGTGGACACTCATTGGTCCAGACAGCTGTCAGTCAGTAGGACTCACTGTGGGCTGGCCCCTGATGATTTGTCGCTTTTCTTCTCTGAGGAGGTGCTGAAGTCAACTCCTCCCAGTCCAAGGCTGGGGGCCGCTGACACCGCCGTGGAGGTAGAGGCCAGGGAACCTAACGTCAACCCCCCTGATCCGAGAGTGGTCTGGCCCAAACCTGAAAACATTAACACTAATAAACACACCGACACTCACAAACACAACCATGCAAATGTTAGTCTGACACCCATACAAACCTAACGCAAACCCCAGTCCTCCAAGAGTGGACTGACTCAGACCTAAGATCAACACATAATCAGAAAGGTGTTAGTCACACACACACGCGAGACAGATCATTCATTACCTCCAAATAAGGAATGTAGTGAAAAGACAGAGTTAAGAGACAGAAATGGAAAAAGATAGGTGTGATGAGACTAGAGGTCGACCGATTATGATTTTTCAACGGCGATACTGATTATTGGAGGACCAAAAAAAGCCGATACCGATTAAAAATCGGCCCGATTTTATTTATTTGTAATAATGACAATTACAACAATACTGAATGAACACTTATTTTAACTTAATATAATACATCAATAAAAATCTATTTGGCCTCAAATAAATAAATGAAACATGTTCAATTTGCTTTAAATAATGCAAAAACAAAGTGTTGGAGAAGTAAAAGTGCAAGACTGCTCTATCAAATCATAGACTTAATTATAACATAACACACAGAAATACGAGCCTTAGGCCATTAATATGGTCAAATCCGGAAACTATCATTTCGAAAACAAAACGTTTATTATTTCAGTGAAATACAGAACCGTTCTGTATTTTATCTAACGGGTGGCATCCCTAAGTCTAAATATTCTTGTTACATTGCACAACCTTCAATGTTATGTCATAATTATGTAAAATTCTGTTGCATATACCCTGACTCTGCGTGCAATGAGCGCAAGAGAAGTGACACGATTTCACCTGGTTAATATTGCCTGCTAACCTAGATTTATTTTAGCTAAATATGAAGGTTTCAAAATATATACTACTGTGTTCTGATTTTAAGAAAGGCATTGGTGTTTATGGTTAGGTACAGTTGTCCAACGATTGTGCTTTTTTTTGCAAATGCGCTTTTGTTAAATCATCCCCCATTGATTATATGCAACGCAGGACACGCTAGATAAACTAGTAATATCATCAACCACGTGTAGTTATAACTAGTGATTATGATTGATTGCTTGTTTCTTGTAAGATAAGTTTAATGCTAGCTAGCAAATTACCTTGGCTTCGCGTAACAGGCAGTCTCCTCGTGGAGTGCAACGAGAGGCAGGTGGTTATAGCGTTGGACTTGTTAACTATAAGGTTGCAAGATTGGATCCCCCTAGCTGACAAGATGAAAATCTGTCGTTCTGCCCCTGAACAAGGCAGTTAACCCACCGTTCCTAGGTCGTCATTGAAAATAAGAATGTGTTGTACTTGCCTAGTTAAATAAAGGTATATAATTTTTTTTATTTTTTAAATCAGTACCCAAAAATACCGATTGTTATGAAAACTTGAAATCGGCCCTAATTAATCGGCCATTCCGATCAATTGGTCAACCTCTAGATGAGACCCAGAGAGAGATGTGTGTAATTAACTAACCAGTAGGATCCATGCTGGATAACAGAGAGAGACAGAGATATTTAGTTAACTAACCAGTAGTAGCCATGTTAGAGAACATACTGGAACCCAGCGATAGACCTGTGGATGGGGCTGTACTTGCGGCCACACCCCCTAGGTTGAGAGAGAATCCTGTGGCTCCTTGCTGTGGCGCAGTGGAGGTGAGGACTGAGCCTAGTGTCAGTCCTGCCCCTGTGGGGGCTGAGGAGGCTGCAGTGAGGGAGAAGGGTTGGGCCGAGGCAGAGGGTTTATTGAAGGTCATACTGAAGCCCGTGGTAGGGGCTGTAGAGGCTGCAGGGGCACCTGGGAGAGACAGCAGGTAGAGCAGGGTTAAAGGTAGACTCAACCATACAACATCCTCACCCACAGGCATTAACAAATTAATCTGCCAAGACAGGGACTATTGTATCATCATGCGAAGGCACAGACTGGGATGAGCCAATGGTAGCAGTGGAGGTCTTGACTGATGTGGAGCTACATTGATAGTAAGCTCACCTAATGTAAGGCCTTGGGTGGGTGCAGGAGCACCATAACTCCATAACTCCAATAGTCACCTACACCTAAATGTATGTCTGTGTATTTCTTTGTGCTTGGTGGTAGGAAACATCAAGCATGAGGCAGGTCTGCAGAGGGAAAGAGACCGACAGGCCATGTAGAAAATGTGTGTGCCTACCTGAGGCAGGAGTGTTAAAGGAGAACCCCCCAGTAGGTTTTTGTGAGAATAGTGACCCGCCCAGGCCCAGAGAAGAGGTGGTGGTGGTGGAGGCTGGGGCTGTAGCACCCAGAGCTCCACCCAGAGTAAACCCACCTGTACCTGCTGCAACTGGGGTACTAGAGAAAGGGGTGAGAAAAAAAAGTGGGGGAGATAGAGGGAATAAGTACAAAACATTACATGACTTTGCAGTATGCCTCACGATATTTACAGACGTGCAATATGCCGCTGTCACAATTACAATGTATATCTGCTGAATACGAACAGTACGTAGCTATGACATAGAAAAGGCCGAAGTCTAAACCCCACACTGAATACAAACTTCTCTCTCATATAATATACACACACACACACACACACACACACACACACATATATAAAACAACTAGTTGACACACCCATAATATATTAGCAGTTTGACACACTTACATCAGAGCGCTGTTTGCATGATTACTACTACATCGATATTTAGTTAGCTACAATACATTCTGGGTAACCCTCGCTGTATCGACATATCCGCGAGATAAAGCTAACGTACGTCAGCCGTACAATTCTTACCTGGCAGCGGCTCCAAACGAAAACCCTCCGCCAGCGTTGGTGGAACCAATAGACCCGGATCCGAAATTAAAGCCTGACATTTTTAAGCAACAACCAAGTTTCTAGTTAGTCAAACTTTATCTAACTGACTATTCGATAGCTGTTAGCTAGCTTTGAAAGGTACGAACGCCCGCGTGCAGGCCAGTGTGACTGTGGCTACGAAGTCATGGTAACGTGAAAGAAAAGAAAAACATACTATTCGGCGATTTAAACTCACACGCTTAGTAACGTATACACATTTACAGCGATCTGAAACGTAATTAATCCGTTATGCATATAGTTAAACAGAACTAAAATGTTAGCTTCCTTCTCAAAACTGTTTTTTCCGAATCCGCGCTTTACCCTCAATGTACTTTCCGGTTATTGTGGCCTGCTGGGATACTGGAGGACTTGGCAGATTGGACGGTCATATGGGGACATCTAGCGATTGCTATCATGTTTTTGAAGAAGTAAAAATTCGCTTTAATTATTTGTCAGTTTGAGAACGGGTTTTAAATACATACATGTGTCACGATGGAACGATGACAGAATATTTGGAAATAGTAATAGGTGGTGGAGTAATGCCTAATAAGAATATCCTCTACTTATACTACTCTGAATTCGATGTCTGATGGATGGGTGAAACATTTCCCATAACGCCTGGAATCTGTACTACGTTTTAAAAAAAAATGTATTATACAAAATACAAATCATCAATTTACATTGTTACATCATACAAAACAGAACACATGTATTAACGAGAAAATACTAAAACATACAAAAAATATCAAGTAATAAAAAAATAAACAATCAAACAATGGAATCTGCACTACGTGGCGGTGAGGTAGAACGCCCATTGACGTCACCCAAGCGGGAAGCGCTGTAGTGGATAACGGTATCCACTAGTTACCACAGTCACAAAGTCAAACATTTCTATATCGTAAAAATTCATGAAAACAAAAATTAGATTTTTGGTGTTAATTTAAAGTTAGGGTTAGGCATAATGTTAGTAGTGTGGTTAAGGTTAGGTTTAAAATCACATTTTAAGAAGATAATTTGTAGAAATGGGCGGGGTTTATTACTTTGTGGCTGTGGTGACTAGTGACGACAGTGAATAACTAATAGCTAGCGAGCATCTACTGAAAAAATACACAATCGTGAATACTTAACTAATGTCGGTACCAAAGTAAAACAAGCGATCAAATAACGTCAGCTTGCCGCACCTTGATAATCGATGTGCGAGCCACATCACATGTCAACTGGTTGAATCGTTGCATGCACTGACAGCTGTCAGGGAAATGGAACATATCCGAACGCCTAAGGTAAGAAAGCTAGCTAGCGCCATTCACGTTACTGTTTTTTTGTTTAACCTCAGCAAAACATTTCAAATGCATATGATGTAGCTAGTTAACTAACTTTAGCTAGCTATAATAACTTGCTTTGTAATTACAACAACGTCTGGAGCGTTGACAATGGTGCCATAAAAGCTAACGTTAGGCCTGACAGATACAGGGCCAGTTAATTAGTTAGTTAGCTAGCTAACTTGTTAATATGCCCAGTCTTGTTTTGGTTCCAAGAGAAGCGGATGCTGCACGGCTGTATGAATGGCCATTACAATGGTTGTTTAGAATGGGCAAGTTGGCTCGCGCTTTGGGTGGTGATTTTAGAACTTGATAGAGAGAGAGTTTTAGGGAAGCCACTGTAGACGTTGCTAGTATTATAAAACAACCGAGTAAGCTACACCATGAAGACGATCTTTTTTTTCTGTTGTTTTGACAACAGACTGTTTTATGTGTTGTGTGCCAGTGACCTGTTTTTCTCGCTAGCCGCCTCCTGCAGCTGCATGTCCTCCTTGGCACAAACACGATATTAGATTTATTGTACCAGTTGGATGTTTCCAGATAATGCACTTAGTGTGACAGATCATGGGGCCACCACTACGCCAAATGAGCAAAGTGGGTTATTTTTTTGTATTTATGCTATAGTCAGAATAATGAGCTAGTTATACAATGATTTGCTATAGTGAGTGACAGACGTCATCACAGCCGCTGTTTTCACAAAACGGTCTCAAAGCTTTCTTGTTGGTGGCACTGCAGTGAAGAGCCACCTCAAAGTCCTTTTGTAAAAAAAAATATTAGTGAAGTGCCACCTGAAGGAGTGTGTCTGTTGAACTGGCACTTGTCGTGTGTGTTTGTTTTGTTCAGGTGAAAGATGATGGGTGTGGTCTCCTGCAAGGGTGTTACCCATCTGCAGTATTTTAGGCTCTGCCCCCCTGGACCCTGTTTGAACTCTTAATTAAAACATACAGACCGTCAACTCCTGAGATTTGCTGTGGCCTTGGGTAATGGGTGCACTAATCAGGATCATGCTGATATCCGAATCAAGGAAATAGGCCTTGGGACTGTGGAACTGCAATGCAGTTGGTGAACAGGACAGTCATCAGCTTGACTTCAGGCCCGTCATCAACCTTTTCTTTCCTCCTCTGTGTGTGTGTCAGTCTACACAAACACACACACTCTCTTCTGTTTGCTACCAGGCCTAGACTGAGCTGACTGATCGCCATCCTGTGGCGTTGCCTAGCACCACACTGGTTGCTGGGAAACAGAGAGAGACTCAAAGAGAGGGAGAGAGAATAGGCTAGCCGATTTGTTAATCACAGATTAGAATAGTGCGGATGAAGTATATTCAGTCAAGTGTTCTAAATGTCATTAAAGTGATACAACCTACAGGGTGTGAAGACAAAGGTGAGAGTTAAATTAAGTAGTTCTTCATCTTGTAACCACTGTCAACAGGAGTCAGTGAACCAGGAATGTGTATTTTTAAAAAAAGCATCCAGTCAGGAAATGATCAACTCTGGTTCGACAGACTCTGTCAATGTTCTACTGACATTCATGCTGTGGGAGTATTAGTGAGGACATGGTAATAGGGCCGAAGGGTTTCACTACAAGTGTTTTTGTACTTGGTTTTGAGTGGACAAGGGAAAGAGAGAGTCCAAATCTCTTTACATAATGTTGCAAGGAGACAGGTTTGACAGGTGTCCTGGAAATCATAATTGTACCTGTGCAGGTGGAGCAGGTGCGTCTGTTGGAACGCTTCAGTAACAAGTCCACCAGCGGGACGCTGCACCTGACAGCCACACATCTCATCTTCGTGGAGAGCAATAACGCTGCCACCACCGCTGCACAGGAGATCTGGGTAAGAAGTACCTCTATTATAATACGGAATACAGAACACACCTCATCTCACACAGCGCTCTAAATTCAGAATGTAGGACTTGCTTCAGCTAATGCCTGACACACCCCATTACAGATTAGTGTTCATTAATATCATAGGTGTGTGTGTGGGTGGTGTGAGGAAGTAGGGCAGTATGAGGTGTGTGTAGTCTGTCTAGCGGTGATAGTTACTGTTGAGACACCGTGGGAACTGGGTTCGGCCTTCCTCAAGTGACAACTGTTGCTACAGTAACCTGCTGGCCCAGCCTATTCTCAACATTGCCTTGGTAACCTGTTGGCAGTGCCAGGTGGAAAGGGAGGGGTGAGAGAGTAGGAATGAGGGAAGACAGTCAGCTCTTATTAGGCCTACTTGACTTGATAAATCAAACTTAATTTGTCACATGCGCCCAATACAACGTGTAGACCTTACCGTGGAATGCTTACTTACCTTAACCAACCATGCAGTTCAAGAAAGAGTTAAGAAAATGTTTACCAAATAAACTGAAGTAAAAAGTAACACAATAAAATAACAATAACGAGGCTATACAGGGGGTACCAAGTCAATCTGCGGGGTACAGGTTAGTCGAGGTAATTTGTACATGTCTGTATGGGTGAAGTGACTATGCATAGATAATAAACAGCGGGTAGCAGCAGTGCAAAAAAAAAACTGTCTATGACTTGGGTGACTGGAGTCTTTGACTATTTTGGGGGCTTTCCTCTGACACGCCTAGTTTATAGGTCCTGGATGGCAGGAAGCTTGGCCCCAGTGACGTACTGGGCCGTAGGCACTACCCTCGGGTAGGTTAGTTAGTGCTGGCTGGGTTGGAGTCTGGAACAGAAATCTGTAAACCGTGTAGCTCCAGGGTCACGGTTGGAGTCGGCAAAATGTGCCTCCAGGGCATAAATATTCAAGAGATGCTAAGACTTTGTCTTAGGCTTGGGCGGTGTCCAGATTATCATAACTTCATACCGGGCTATTCGGTAGTACCAGTACTGAATACAAGGGGCGCTATTGTAATCCGAAGGTTAGCAATGCTAATAAGTACATGTAAAATCCCATAAACAGTGCTAACTAAATATTAACGACCGCATTGGGAACATTGTATACAGTCTCTGACCTAAAGTATTTGCAGGACAAACATCCCAGCTCATAAAGTTATACAAGTAACTCCAAAATGCTACTCAGTTTGCTGCACGCGCAAAACAAGCCTCTTGATCCAGAGGGGATTCTTCTATTACCAGGCTAACCACTTACAGTGGATGTTCCACTAAAAGTTTGGCGATTATGCTGCGGGATTTAGAGGTAATTTGTGGTTTAGTACGGTACCCTGCATCACCACTTCACTGCTCCAGACCAGCGCAAGGGGGGGTTGGAGTGCTGATTATGCTTTTGGGTCCTACGGTGTCTTTAACTGACAATGAATGGGCGACATAAACCTAAATAGAAACTGATAATTGTGCACAACTTCAGTATTACTTACTAATACTGTTTATTTTGTTAGGATTATTTTGCTCTTACTGTAGCCCACGCCCGACCGGTCACGTTGTACAGCGCTTAAGTGGCGCAACGGTCTAAGACTCTGCATAGCAGTGCAAGCTGTGTTGCTACAGATGCTGGTTCAATACCCGTGCCCACCTCGACTGGGAGACCCATGAGATGACTGTAGGTATTTGGTTTCTCTCCCTCTAAAAACCGAAATAAATCATTCAAAATAATAAACTGGCTTTATTTACAAATTAATAACAATGTCTCACCCTATTTTCAAGAATGGCCTTTATCTCGCACATTTTACACAAGGTTCAAGGCACGAGGGCAAGGGTGGGCCGCAGAGCCGCACACAGAAGACGACCTAGCCCATGAGAAAGGGGTGGTGGACCCCCGCCCCACTGGGTAGCACAGAGCAACACTTTTAGGAGGATTGCACTAATAATGGCCCTAACTAGGGAATCGTTCCCGCTGTTCTTAGTGCCAGTCTGCACGTTCAAACTAAAATAATGTAACTAATAATGGCATCTTTATGCTTTCATTTATAAAATAATGATAAAAATATCCTCTATATTTAAAATGTAATTATTGGCGGAGAGTCACATCATATTTTTTGCTATACTGCAGGCCTACCGTAGGCGACATGAATCTCACTAGTGTTGAGTAATTTGCTGTTAAAAGTGGTGGTCTTATTTATTTAAAGAGTACATTGAAGTTCCATCCTAACGGAAACAGAGGGTTTTTTGTTTTTCTTGGATTAGAAACACCATATTATTAATCAAATTAATTAGGGTTTCTCTTCATTTGACTATTTTCTACATTGTAGAAAAGTAGTGAATATATATCACAACTATGAAATAACCCCTATGGAATCCGTTAAGAACAAATTATTTACTAGGACAGCCTACTCCTTCCTCTCTGTCAAATTGAACCCCGGTCTCCCGCGTGCCTGCATGACACAGGGATTCTTTAGCTAAATAGCCCAGAACTGTAGGCTACTCCTGGCTGTCACGTTGTACAGCGCCTTATTTTCCATGCTATCCTAACGAAAACCCAGAGGGTTTTTCATTTTTCTTAGCATAGAAACACCATTTCTTTATCAGCCCCTTACACTATGTTTTTACAAAAAAAGGTTTTAAATTCTGTAGTACAGCCGCTATTGAAGGCTATCAAATGCATCTCAAAGATGCCCTTTGGTGGTCAAAGTAGCACTAACTAGCATTAATGGTACCAGTGGTTCACACTTAAATAACGTGCCATAGAATTCTGCGTCACCGTGCAAGCTGTGCTGCAGTACCCTGCAACTTTTAAAGGAGGTACCGCTGTAACTAGATGGCTCACAAGCTACTAAATGAACAAACCAAATGAACAACTACAGAGCATTTAGCACATCTTTAGACAGTTAACTTAATAGTTATGAGTTTTTATAAGACATTTTTAGTTTAAATTCCATACTGTAGCTAGGTCCTCTAGATCACCTGGCTGCACAACAGTGGGTGACTCACAAGGCCATGGTCTCTCATCATTGTGTGCTTGTAAACAAACACCATGTGACTGGCGAATAGCGTCAAGCTTCATAATGAAAAAATGATATGACTGGTGAAATGAAGAACGCAATCTTCTTTATCTCCTAACGTATATCACAATTTGACTGCAGGTATTTACTTAAATGTAGCTACAAACGTTCACATTTATAAAAATAAAAAAACGTCTCATAGTTAAAGGTATTGAAAATCCATTTCTATTTTCAAATAACCTGGTATACGGTATATCGCCCAAACTTACTGTCTGACTCATTGCTACTTCTCTCTCACACACACACACACACACACACACACACTTAGTGTTGGAATGTTCTGCTAGTCATTAACTATGCTGATGAATGCGCATTTTAATAATGTCCCAGGGTTGGAGTCACTATAGGGTTGTTGGTTATCTAATATGATTATGGTGATGGGCTGATTTAAATATGCTTATTTGGTGCATTGTCCTTTCATGCTCTCTGTTTTGATGGTCATGAAAAGGCTTTAATGAATTGGTAACCTCATTCACACACTCCTGGCAGATTAGAAAAAGGTGATGAGGTATTATGATTGCAATGAGCGCGTGTGTGAGTGCACATTATCTCCCTGTGTCCTTTATGTGTGTTTAAATGTTTGATAAAGTGAAAGAAAACACTCTCTACCTCTAGATTTAAGATTACTTTATTTGTCTGTTTTACAAAAGGTTAAGCCGAAATTTGAGTTCCGCTTTTATCCCAACCCCTCTAAAAGACACACTTACATAGGTTGGAGCAGGGGACTGCTACACTGGGTGCCCATGAACCAGTTGTTGTGGGAGTTTAAATGCCTTGCTTAAGGGCACAATGGCAGGCAATCACATCTAGGATTGGATACCAGCGACCCTCCGGTTGCCAGCTCACTTCCCAACATATTTTTCCAGTCAGACCCGGGATTCGAACTGGAAACCTCCGGTGGCTGGCTTTTAACTGCTAAGTTACCTGCTGCCCCTACAGTATGTCCTGTGGTGTCATATTAAGGAAAGGTGTCATGACTGTTTTGTGTTCCCCTCCAGATCCTGCACCACCACATAGCGTCAGTGGAGAAGCTGTCGTTGACCACCAGCGGTTGTCCTCTGGTCATCCAGTGTCGTAACTTCAGAGTGGTCCACTTTGTGGTCCAGAGAGAGAGAGACTGTCACGACATCTACAGCTCACTGCTCAGATTGCTACGACCAGGTACCTACTGTACC
This sequence comes from Oncorhynchus clarkii lewisi, assembly GCF_045791955.1. Lineage (NCBI taxonomy): Eukaryota > Metazoa > Chordata > Actinopteri > Salmoniformes > Salmonidae > Oncorhynchus > Oncorhynchus clarkii. The sequence continues at coordinate 18,875,650 of NC_092157.1, read as the reverse complement.
TGAGCGTGTGTGTGTGTGTTTCAGTTAGGGCTGTGACGGTGATGGTTATTGGTCAGCTAAATGACCGTGGTCACCGTTTTAAAATCGTTAGAATAGCATTTTTATTTTAATTTTAAATGTAAGACGCACATTTCTTCCTCTCCTCTGCTCCTGACTGCATGTGCTGCTGCTGCAGGGAGGAGGGTGTTGCCGAGGCAACCAAAGATTTGTTTGCCACAACACCTTGCTTGTTTCAGCAAGGAGCAACAGTTTCATCACGTTGTAAAGAGTCCATGTTACCGCGGAAATGGACTCAACCGCAAGAATGACCTGCCGTCCTGTCTTCAGTCAGCAGTTCATTCCACCCCCCAAAAAACAAAAACTAAACGGTTATGACTGTTTATTTTAATGAGTCTTCATTCATAATCGTTGGTTAGATGATTATAAGGTAATTGTGCCCGCCTACTTTGAGTGTGCAGGACGGTTGAGTTGAGTGAAGTTTCTAAAGAATGTTGACATTTGCTCTCTCCCTCTTCTCCATCTCTGTCTCCCTCCCTAGTATCCTATGATGAGCTCTATGCGTTCTCCTACAACCCCAAGCAAAACGAGCAGCAGAGAGAGGAAGGCTGGCAGCTCATCGATCTGGGGGCGGAGTTTGAGAGGATGGGCGTACCCTGTGACCGATGGCAGCTCACTGACGTCAACAGGGACTACAAGGTGGGCAGAGCGTTCCAATAGGATTCAGGATGTAATGGAATAAGATTGGTTCAATGTTTGACAACAAATCCCATGTTTCCTGTTGTAGATATGTGAGACGTATCCCAGGGACCTGTATGTGCCCATTACAGCCAGTAAGCCCATCATCGTCGGCAGCTCCAAGTTCAGGAGCAAAGGGCGCTTTCCTGTCCTCACATACTTCTACCAGGAGAAGAAGGTGACACCTTACCCCACCCTACCCACCTTCACCCTTACCGTAACTTATTCCAAAAATGTATTAATATTTTTTTATTTTTTTATTTTATATTTTTTATTTAAAAAAAAAATGTTTTCAATCTACACACAATACCCCATAATGACAAAGGAAACGGGGCGGCAGGGTAGCCTAGTGGTTAGAGCGTTGGACTAGTAACCGGAAGGTTGCAAGTTCAAACCCCCGAGATGACAAGGTACAAATCTGTCGTTCTGCCCCTGAACAGGCAGTTAACCCACTGTTCCTAGGCCGTCATTGAAAATAAGAATTTGTTCTTAACTGACTTGCCTAGTTAAATAAAGGTGTAACAAAAAAAATAACAGGTTTGTAGATTTTTTTAGCAAATGTATTAAAAAAAACAAAAAAAAACAATTTACATAAGTATTCAGACCTTATTCTGAGTACTTTGTTGAAGCATCTTTGGCGGCGATTACTTCCTCAAGTCTTCTTGGGTATGACGCTACAAGCTTGGCACACCTGTATTTGGGGAGTTTCTCCCATTCTCTGCAGATCCTCAAGTTCTTTCAGGTTGGATAGGGAGCATCACAGCACAGCTTTTTTCTGGTCTTTTCAGAGATGTTCAATTGGGTTCAAGTCCAGCCTCTGATTGTGTGCTTAGGGTCGTTGTCTTGTTGGAAGGTGAACCTTTACCCCAGTCTGAGGTCTTGAGCGCACTGGAGCAGGTTTTCATCAAGGATCTCTCTGTACTTTGCTCCGTTCATCTTTCCCTCGATCCTGACTAGTTTCCCAGTCCCTGCTGCTGAAAAACATCCCCACAGCATGATGCTGCCACCACCATGCTTCATCGTAGGGATGGTGCCAGGTTTTCTCCAGAAGTGACCCTTGGCATGCAGGCCAAAGAGTTCAATCTTGGTTTCATCAGACCAGAGAATCTTGTTTTTCATGGTCAGAGTCCTTCAATGCCTTTTGGCAACTCCAACCGGGCTGTCATGTGCTTTTTTTTCTGAGGAGTGGCTTCCGACTGGCCGCTCTACCATAAAGGCCTGATTGGTGGAGTGCTGCAGAGATGGTTGTCCTTCTGGAAGGTTCTCCCATCTCCACAGAGGATCTCTGGAGCTCTGTCAAAGTGACCATCGGATTCTTGGTCACCTCCCTGACCAAGGCCCCTCTCCCCCGATTGCTCCGTTTGGCGGCCAGCTCTAGGAAGTGTCATGGTGGTTCCAAACTTCTTCCATTTAAGAATGATTGGAGGGGCCTCCAATCCTTCTTGGTCTAAGGCACTGTATCACAGTGCTAGCTGTGCCACCAGAGGTTCTGGGTTCGAGCCCAGGCCCTGTCGCAGCCGGCCCATGGGGCGGCGCACAATTGGCCCAGCGTCGTCCGGCAGGGACATCCTTGTGTCATTCCTGACATTTAATCCTAGTAAAAATTCCCTGTCTAAGGTCAGGGACCAGAATAATAGTAGAGTAATTTTATTTCAGCTTTTATTTCTTTCATCACATTCCCAGTGGGTCAGAAGTTTACATACACTCAATTAGTATTTTGTAGCATTGCCTTTTTTAAATTGTTTAACTTGGGTCAAATGTTTCGGGTAGCCTTGCACAAGCTTCCCACAAAAAGTTGGGTGAATTTTGGCCCATTCCTGCTGACAGAGGTGGTGTAACTGAGTCAGGTTTGTAGGCCTCCTTGCTCACACATGCTTTTTCTGTTCTGCTCACAAATGTTCTATAGGATGAGGTTTTGTGATGGTCCCTCCAATACCTTGACTTTGTTGTCCACAACTTTGGAAGTTTGCTTGCGGTCATTGTCCATTTGGAAGACCCATTTGTGACCAAACTTCCTAATACTGATGTCTTGATGTTGCTTCAATATATCCACATAATTTCCCTGCTTCATGATGCCATCTATTTGGTGAAGTGCACCAGTCCCTCCTGCAGCAAAGCACCCCCACAACATGATGCTGCCACCCCCGTGCTGCACGGTTGGGATGGTGTTCTTCGGCTTGCAAGCCTCCCCTTTTTCCTCCAAACATAACTATGGATATAATGGCCAAACAATTATATTTTTGATTCATCAGACCAGAGGACATTTCTCCAAAAAGTATGATCTTTGTCCCCATGTGCAGTTGCAAACTGTAGTCTGGCTTTTTTATGGCGGTTTTGGAGCAGTGGCTTCTTCCTTGCTGAGCGGACTTTCAGGTTATGTTGATATAGGACTCGTTTTACTGTGGATATAGATTATTCTGTACCCGTTTCCTCCAGCATCTTCACAAGGTCCTTTGCTGCTGTTCTGGGATTGATTTGCACTTTTCGCACCACTGTACGTTCATCTCTAGGGGACAGAACGCGTCTCCTTTCTGAGCGGTATGATGGCTGCGTGGTCCCATGGTGTTTATATTTGCGTACTATTGTTTGTACAGATGAACGTGGTACCTTCAGGCATTTGGAAATTGCTCCCAAGGATGAACCAGACTTGTGGAAGTCTACAAAAAAAAAATTCTGAGGTCTTGGCTGATTTTCTTTTGATTATCCCATGATGTCAAGCAAAGAGGCACTGAGTTTGTAGGTAGGCCAAATTATGTCAATTAGCCTATCAGAAGCTTTTAAAGCCATGACCTCATTTTCTGGAATTTTCCAAGCTCTTTAAAGGCACAGTCAGCGTTTGTAAACTTCTGACCCACTGGAATTGTGATACAGTAAAAAAATCTGTCTGTAAACAATTGTTGGAAAAATTACTTGTCATGCACAAAATAGTTGTCCTAACTGACTTGCTAAAACTATAGTTTGTTAACAAGAAATTTGTGGAGTGGTTGAAAAACAAGTTTTAATGTCTCCAACCTAAGTGTATGTAAACTTCCGACTTCAACTGTATATAGACAGGTGTGTGCCTTTCCAAATCATGTCCAATTTAATCTAGCACAGGTGGACACCAATGAAGTTGTAGAAACATCAAGGATGATCAATGGAAACAGGATGCACCTGAGCTCAATTGAGTCTCATAGCAAAGGGTCTGAATAGTTATGTATATAAGGTTTTGAGTGGCACAGTGGCCACTAGAGATTCTGGGTTCAAGTCTAGGCTCTGTCGCAGCGACCGGGAGAGAACCATGGGGTGGCGCACAATTGGCTCAGCGTCATCCGGGTTAGGGGTGGGTTTGACCGGCAGGGATGTTCGTGTCCCATCGCACACTAGTGACTCCTATGGCGGGCCAGGCACATTGCTCTTGACCTTCGCCTCTCCTGAGTCCGTAAGGGAGTTGCAGTGATGAGACGATTGTAACTATCAATTGGATACCACGAAATTGGAGAGAAAAAGGGGCAATTTAAAAAAAAAAAAAAAAATAATAAGTTATTTCAGCTTTTATTTGTAGTACATTTTCAAACATTTCTAAAAACCTGTTTTTGCTTTGTCATTATGGGATATTGTGTGTAGTATTATTATTATTATTTTTTTACAAAAATAAATAACATTTTAGAATAAGGCTGTAACGTAAAAAAATGTGGAATAAGTCAAGGGGTCTGAATACTTTCTGAATGCACTGTATACCCTACCCATCTTCACCCTAACCATAACGCGTATCTGCTTTTATCTGGCCCCCCCAAGTTCTTTCTTTTTATTGTTGAGAATTTTAATCAGTCCCAAGTGATTTTAATTTAAGTCATTTGTTCCCAAGTATTCCCACACATAATGGAGAGAAATTATTGTATACAAATGTAAGGTTTGAAATGATTATGTGCTAGTCAAATATTATCTGTTTGGGCTTCTTTCGGTCAATTTACAGTTACAAATTATTTTATAATTATGTTCAGGCACCCCGACCATCTGCTCAAGGAAAAATCTGTACACAGTGAATCTAGTTGATGATCCCTACCCTAACATTTTACCACTGATCACAACACCAGTCATAATCTAAACCTAATCTGTACCGTTACTTTTACCATTTCACCCCAACACAATATTCCCAACCTAACAAGTCTCTGTAAATCGTCCGGTTAGGTGTGTGGGGCCTAACCCCTGTTTTCTGTGCTCGTCCCTGTCCCCTGCAGGCAGCAGTGTGTCGGTGCAGCCAGCCTCTCTCTGGGTTCAGCGCACGATGCCTGGAGGACGAGAGCATGTTGCAGGCCATCAGCAAAGCCAATCACAACAGCCGATTTGTCTACGTCATGGATACCAGGCCCAAGGTACCTAATCGCAACGCTGTTAGCAAGCTCTTCCCAAAGAATGTGGACATTCTCAGTCCATTCCTTCATTCTTTTGTTTATTGCCCTCCCTCTCTGCAGTTGAATGCCATGGCCAACAGAGCAGCAGGTAAAGGCTATGAGAATGAAGATAACTACTCCAACATCCGCTTCCAGTTTGTGGGGATCGAGAACATCCACGTGATGAGGACCAGCCTACAGAAACTCCTGGAAGGTCAGACGGGCACACTCACTCACACCACACATGCACTACACCCACATGCGCTATTTACTTCACCCCTTCCATCTCTCTCTGCCTGTCTCAGTGGTGGGAAGTCGTTTTCTGTCGGTAAATGACTACCTGCTGGGCTTGGAGAGCTGTGGTTGGCTACGGCACGTCAAAGCTGTGGTAGATGCAGCCATCTTCCTCACCAAGGTAAGGCCATGTCCCTTCTCCAATCACTTTCTGCTTTCCACTTCAGTTTAGTCACACTGTGATTGCAGACAGTTAGGGGTATAAACGTTAATTTGGGATCCTTAACGTTTTAAGAAAAATCCCAAACCGAAAAACAATGTAGCAGTGCAGTTATCACAAAACATGATTTTCCGTGTTATATCCTAACTAGACGATATGCTATATAGGTCTGGGGAAAGTTGTTTCATTTAAATAAAACCAATAAAACCAACCAGCGGAAGAGGTGAACTTGAGGCTACTTTGGTGAATTTGCGAGGAATGCAAAACAGATTACCAAGACACATGCGCACCTCTCTCCCTCACGCTGGCTCGCCTGGGGGCGTATTCATTCTGCCGATTCTGTTGCAAAATGATTCTTAAACAGAAGAAAACGGGGAGGGACCTACCTGCATTTGTCTGTAGAAACTCTAGTTTTAGTTGAAAAACGCTTCTCAACTGTTAGAGCAGTGTTATGATCATGATGCCAGTGTGTGTTCAGTCTTCCGTCTGCTGCGTGTAGAATATCCTAGCCTATTCATTGATAATAGGCCCTGCTTTACTGAAGTTGCGAGACATTGCAAGGAAATAAATTGTGAGATACAGCATCCCGTTGCGATATACAGCTTTTGACTGCCTATAGATGGGCCTAGTGCACGGTTCTGACTGTCTGCCTGGTGGCCGACCTGACTATGCTGTGCCCCTCCCCTCGCTATCCGTCCCTCGCTAGCTCGCTATGAAAGATGCAAGTGTTTGTGTTCGTGGAAGTACGGGAACTACTGTCTCCTCTGTTCCAAAAATACTGAATCTTTAGGAGTTGATTCTGATCGGAATCTAATCTTGGCATTCAGAAATGGGAGTCAACACCGGGAGTCGACGTGCAAGGAGCTGAGGAATCAATTATTTTGTAGTCGACTCTCCACCATTTTTCTAATTTGTCACATGAAGCAGGTAGCCTAGCACTTAGCATTGGGCCAGTAACCGAAAGGTCACTGGTTCTAATACCCTAATCCTGACCATGTAAAACAACACATTTTACTGCACCTTTCCGGTGTGTGTGACAATTAAAACATTGTATTTAAAAATATATAATTTATTTACAAGTTATGATAATGGCAATGGTAGTGATTTAACTTCAGTCCCCCTCCCCCATAGGCAGTGACCGTAGAAGGAGCCAGTGTGTTGGTCCACTGTTCAGACGGCTGGGATCGGACAGCCCAGGTCTGCTCTCTGGGAGCTCTGCTCATGGACCCCTACTACCGCACCATCAAAGGCTTCATGGTGTGTGTGTGTGTGTGTGTGTGTGTGTGTGTGTGTGTGTGTGTGTGTGTGTGTGTGTGTGTGTGTGTGTGTGTGTGTGTGTGTGTGTGTGTGTGTGTGTGTGTGTGTGTGTGCGTGTAGAGGAAAGAAACATGTCATAAGAAACTCTGCTCTCTCTGTTTCAGGTCCTCATAGAGAAAGACTGGATCTCATTTGGACACAAGTTTGCAGACAGGTGTGACCAGTTGGATGGAGACCCCAAGGAGGTGTCCCCCGTCTTCACACAGTTCCTGGAGTGTGTGTGGCAGCTCACCGAGCAGTTTCCCCAGGTGTGTGTGTGTGCAGGCATCTGGTGTTTCCAGTATACTCACCACATAGCAGCCATCACAGTGGAAGAGTGAGGAATGATTGTGGTGATGATGATGATACCTACTCTTCCTCAGGCGTTTGAGTTCAGTGAGTGGCTGCTGCTGCAGATCCATGAACATGTTCACTCCTGTCAGTACGGAAACTTCCTGGCTAACAACCAGAGACGGAGAGAAGAGCTGCAGTGAGTAAACCACAAACATGCACGCTTTCCATCTCTCTCCCACTCACTCACTCAATCTTCTCTCTCTCTCCTGCCAGACTTGGAGACAGGACTCACTCTCTGTGGGCGTTTCTGTTAAGAGAGCAGCAGAACTACCTAAACCCTGCCTACTGCCCCACCTACGCAGACACACACCCCGTCCTAGAACCCTCCACCCTGCCCTGCCACTTCAAGTAAGAACTAGTCCTTTACCTCCTCTCTCTCTCTCTTCCCTCATCCACTCTACTCTAAGAATATCCTTTCTCTATCCTTTCCTCATCTTCCTAATCTCTGTTTCACTCCACACTACTTTGTCCCACCTGGACAAAAGGAACACTTATGTGAGGATGCTGTTAATTGACGACAGTTCACCGGTCAACACCCTAGTGCCCTCCAAGCTCATCACTAAGCTAAGGACCCTGGTATTAAACACCTTCTGCAACAACATATCCGCCACGCTGACCCTTAACAAGGGGGCCCCTCAGGGGTATGTGCTTAGTCCCCTCCTGTTCACCCATGACTGTGTGGCCGAGCACGACTCCAACACCATCATTAAGTTTGCAGATGGTGGTAGGCCTGATCACCGACGACGATAAGACAGCCTACAGGGAGGAGGTCAGAGACCTGGCAGTGTGGTGCCAGAACAACAACCTGATCGAGGACTATAGGAAATGGAGGGCCGAGTACGCCCCCATCCACATAGACGGGGCTGTTGTGGGACAGGTCTAGAGCTTCAAGTTCCTCTGTGTCCACATCACTAATTATCATGGTCCACACATCAACACAGTCGTGAAGAGGGCACGACAACGTCCCTTTCCCCTCAGGAGGTTGAAAAGATTTGGCATGGGCCCTCGGATCCTCAAAGTTCTACAGCTGCACCATTGAGAGCATCTTGACTGGCTGCATCACCACTTGGTATTGTAACTGCTTGGCATCCGACCGCAAGATGCTACAGAGGGTAGTGCGTACGGCCCAGTACATCACTAGGGCTGAGCTCCCTGCCATCCAGGACCTCTATACAGGGCGGTGTCAAAAAAAAATTCTTCAGTCATAAACTGTACAGTACCCTGTGTATATAGCCCCCCCCCCCCCCCAAATATTTTCATTAAAATATTTGTTTTGATCTGCATTGCTGGGAAGGGTCCGTAATTAAGCATTAGTTTACACCTGTTGTTTACGAAGAAAATACAATTACATTTTGATCTCTGTCTCTGTCTGTCTCTGTCTCTGTCTCTCAGGTTCTGGAGGAATATGTACCACCAGTTTGATCGCTCCATGCACCCCCGTCAGTCTGTCCTGAAGAACGTTCTCACCCTGAAAGAGAGCAACTGCCAACTGGAGGACACAATAAAAGACCTGGAGGCTGTGAGTACTTGTATCTCACTGGGGTCTGGGTTGATGGGTTGTGTTGAGGGCAACTATCCTGTTTTATGATTTTTTTTTCATGGTGCAGTGTTAACGCATTGTTTGTTTATTGGAGAAGGGGGTGTATAGATGGGGGGGGGGAAATGAGCGGAGGCAGGTTGTTGTAGTAACGGAAACTCTGGTGGTGGAGGTGAGTACAGGGTCTGTGGGGAACGCTAAGCATGCTGAGGAGGTGAGTACAGGGTCTGTGGGGAACGATAAGCATGCTGAGGAGGTGAGTACAGGGTCTGTGGGGAACGCTAAGCATGCTGAGGAGGTGAGTACAGGGTCTGTGGGGAACGCTAAGCATGCTGAGGAGGTGAGTACAGGGTCTGTGGGGAATGATAAGCATGCTGAGGAGGTAAGTACAGGGTCTGTGGGGAACGCTAAGCATGCTGAGGAGGTGAGTACAGGGTCTGTGGGGAACGCTAAGCATGCTGAGGAGGTGAGTACCGGGGCATGTGGGGAACGCTAAGCATGCTGAGGAGGTGAGTACAGGGTCTGTGGGGAACGATAAGCATGCTGAGGAGGTGAGTACCGGGGCATGTGGGGAACGCTAAGCATGCTGAGGAGGTGAGTACAGGGTCTGTGGGGAACGATAAGCATGCTGAGGAGGTGAGTACAGGGTCTGTGGGGAACGGTGAGTACAGGGTCTGTGGGCCCTATACATACAGCGAGGGAACTAAGGGGAAAAATAAGGTTCTGCTGGAGTGTTATATTCCTTCTTCTGAAAGGTTTGTAAGGTCAGCACAACACCTGATGAAGAATTAGGGGTTTAGTGTCCTCTCACCCAGGAAGCAGTATAGGCTAAGAAAGTGGGTCACATTGGTGCGTAAGGGCATTTCTATAGACTCTGTGTAAATTGATATTTATTTTATGGCACGGTGGCTTCATGGGCTACTCTACTGGTTTCTAATTGTGGTGTTTTCTCTCCCACCTGGAGATTTTATGGTTAGGCTGCCTTAACATGAAAGCAGCAAAGACTGTGGGGAGAGGGGTTCTTATTATATACACTGCTCCAAAAAATAAAGGGAACACTTAAACAACACAATGTAACTCCAAGTCAATCACACTTCTGTGAAATCAAACTGTCCACTTAGGAAGCAACACTGATTGACAATAAATTTCACATGCTGTTGTGCAAATGGAATAGACAACAGGTTGAAATTATAGGCAATTAGCAAGACACCCCCAATAAAGGAGTGGTTTTGCAGGTGGTGACCACAGACCACTTCTCAGTTCCTATGCTTCCTGGCTGATGTTTTGGTCACTTTTGAATGCTGGCGGTGCTTTCACTCTAGTGGTAGCATGAGACGGAGTCTACAACCCACACAAGTGGCTCAGGTAGTGCAGCTCATCCAAATCAAATCAAATTGTATTTGTCACATACACATGGTTAGCAGATGTTAATGCGAGTGTAGCGAAATGCTTGTGCTTCTAGTTCCGACAATGCAGTAATAACCAACAAGTAATCTAGCTAACAATTCCAAAACTACTACCTTATAGACACAAGTGTAAGGGGATAAAGAATATGTACATAAAGATATATGAATGAGTGATGGTACAGAGCGGCATAGGCAAGATACAGTAGATGGTATTGAGTGCAGTATATACATATGAGATGAGTATGTAAACAAAGTGGCATAGTTAAAGTGGCTAGTGATACATGTATTACATAAAGATGCAGTAGATGATATAGAGTACAGTATATACGTATACATATGAGATGAATAATGTAGGGTATGTAAACATTATATTAGGTAGAATTGTTTAAAGTGGCTAGTGATCTATTTTACATCATTTCCCATCAATTCCCATTATTAAAGTGGCTGGAGTTGAGTCAGTGTGTTGGCAGCAGCCACTCAATGTTAGTGGTGGCTGTTTAACAGTCTGATGGCCTTGATAGAAGCTGTTTTTCAGTCTCTCGGTCCCAGCTTTGATGCACCTGTACTGACCTCGCCTTCTGGATGATAGCGGGGTGAACAGGCAGTGGCTCGGGTGGTTGTTGTCCTTGATGATCTTTATGGCCTTCCTGTGACATCGGGTGGTGTAGGTGTCCTGGAGGGCAGGTAGTTTGCCCCCGGTGATGCGTTGTGCAGACCATGCAGCATGGAACATCAATGCGAGCTGTGGCAAGAAGGTTTGCTGTGTCTGTCAGCGTAGTGTCCAGAGCATGGAGGCGCTACCAGGAGACAGGCCAGTACATCAGGAGACGTGGAGGAGGCCGTAGGAGGGCAACAACCCAACAGCAGGACCGCTACCTCCGCCTTTGTGCAAGGAGGAGCAGGAGGAGCACTGCCAGAGCCCTGCAAAATGACCTCCAGCAGGCCACAAATGTGCATGTGTCTGCTCAAACTGTCAGAAACAGACTCCATGAGGGTGGTATGAGGTACCGACGTCCACAGGCTTACAGCCCAACACCGTGCAGGACGTTTTGCATTTGCCAGAGAACACCAAGATTGGTAAATTCACCACTGGCGCCTGTGCTCTTCACAGATGAAAGCAGGTTCACACTGAGCACATGTGACCAACGTGACAGAGTCTGGAGACACCGTGGAGAACGTTCTGCTGCCTGCAACATCCTCCAGCATGACCGGTTTGGCGGTGGGTCAGTCATGGTGTGGGGTGGCATTTCTTTGGGGGGCCGCACAGTGCTCCTCCATGTGCTCGCCAGAGGTAGCCTGATTGCCATTAGGTACCAAGATGAGATCCTCAGACCCCTTGTGAGACCATATGCTGGTGCGGTTGGCCCTGGGTTCCTCCTAATGCAAGACAATGCTAGACCTCATGTGGCTGGAGTGTGTCAGCAGTTCCTGCAAGAGGAAGGCATTGATGCTATGGACTGGCCTGCCCGTTCCCCAGACCTGAATCCAATTGAGCACATCTGGGACATCATGCCTCGCTTCATCCACCGGACAATTGACTTCACTAAAGACAGGAATGTTGAGGAATTGCGTTCGGTCTCGGCAGCGGTGTTGAATGATGTTCTGAATAAGTTTGATTTAGTGGACACATGGAGAACTAAGTATCCCACCTCCAAAGCAGTAAAGGTGATTGGGGGAGGGTGAACGCAACTCGTTTGGATCGTATCTATGCATTCAAAAATCAGAGCAATACGCTAGTGAGAGCCTCCATTCTCCCAGTTGGGCTTTCAGACCATCATATTGCCATGGCTCACTTCTCTGTTTCACCAGGGCCCAGGCAGGTGTCCTATTGAAAATTCAAATTAAAGCTCTTACAAGATAACACTTTTTGCTCAAGCTTCCAAGGCTTTTGGGAGAGGTGGGGACACCGGAAAGGGGAGTTTGAGTCTCTGTCAGTGGTGGGATGTATGGAAAGCCCAGATTGGTTGTTTCTGTCAGCAGTATACAGCCTTTTCTTCTTCAGGGTACTTGGGGAGCTTGAGTCTAGCGGAGGTTGAGCTGGTGTGGCAGGATAGGGTGGGGGATGCAAGATCATCTATCAACTAAACTGGGACATGGGGCTCTTTATCCCATCAAAGAGAAAGGAGCACTTGTAAGAGCTGGATTTTCCATGTTGAGAGAGAGCTGTCAGCATCCATTTTCTTGTTTGGGTTGGAAAAACAGAGTGTGGAAACCAAGAAAACCCATTGTTTACTTTTGTCTGATGGGCGTATAACTTCTGTTGTGAGGGAGATGCGCGCGCGCACACACACACACACACACACACCCAACCCTCCCCACCGGCAGATTGCTTGTGGACATGCAACGCAAATACGTGGATTATTATCTGTCCCGGAGGGAGGACAAGGCCTGGTGGACCTGGAGAGCAGGGTGGCATCATTCTGACTCGAAGCAGTGCAGAGGCTACTGTACCACACTGATGTTAGCTGGAGGGAACCAGCATGTGCTCTGTTTATGAGTGGTTTAGGGCTGGGCCGCAAGCTCTTCTTCATGAGAAGAAGCCGGAGAGACTAAACGAAGCAGGGGTCTCTGATTTCTATGCTGCAGTACTGAGTGCCTGGCAGCTGCCGAGGCCCACACGAGGGGGGGCGTGGGAGAAGCCCATCTTCCACAACCCACTGATCCCTTTGAGGTCCGTTTGTTCAGCCACCCTGCAGTGATGTTTAATGGCAGCAGGAGACTAGCTGACCAACGACTGGTGGGGGGTTGGAAACCCCCCAGGAGTTGGCACAACAGGCGGGACTAACGTCTCTTAGGTTGCTGGAGAGAGTCATGGGAAGGTCCAGGAGGCTCTGCCTGAGCCAGTGAAGCGTGTGCTAGAGCAGCCTCTGGAGGAGTGGCCACCACTGCAAGTGACAGAAGAGACTGATATTACTGATATTTAGCACGCCGAGCATGTGGTAGTTTGTGGAAGTGGGGGGGGTAAGGCGCTGTACACCCTCCGTGTTAAGGTTAGGCACATCAGGAGCTTAGTGGGAGTGACGGGGCATCAGGGGGTTGTGGGGGGCTGAGAGCATGGCAGGGTATAGGTGGAGGGTGCTCTATAAGCTCCCAGTGCCAAACATGTCAGAGGACCTCATGGAGCCCTGGTCACCAGTAGCTATAGGGTTGACCTGGGAGTTGGGGAGGGGTATCTGTTTTGTGCAGTGACTGAGACTGATCATGTTTTTTTCTGTGTGCCAGGATAATGCTGTTATTGTCTCTAGACTCTGTGTGTGAGGTTGGGAGTGGTCTTCTCTGTGGGGATGTTTGTGATTGGGGCCAAGCTATTCAAGCAGAGAAAAGGGTAAAATGTGTTTTGCTGAACTGTTTGTTTGGCCAGGCCAAGTTGTCTGTATGGCTAACAAGAACGAACCCTGCCTTAGGTTTGAATTGTATAAAATGATTAACAGTGTGGCGTCATTTCAGGAGGTGTGGGGGCTCAGGGGGCTGTCGCTTTGTATACATCAATGATGTCGCTCTTGCTGCGGGTGATTCTTTGATCCACCTCTACGCAGACGACACCATCCTGTATACATCTGGCTCTTCTTTGGACACTGTTAACTAACCTCCAGATGAGCTTCAATGCCATAAAACTCTCCTTCTGTGGCCTCCAACTGCTCTTAAATGCAAGTAAAACTAAATGCATGCTCTTCAACTGATCGCTGCCCGCACCTGCCCGCCTGTTCAGCATCACTACTCCGGACGGTTCTGACTTAGAATATGTGGACAACTACAAATACCTGGGTGTCTGGTTAGACTGTAAACTCTCCTTCCAGACTCGCATTAAACATCTCCAATCCACAATTAAATCTAGAAAAGGCTTCCTATTTTGCAACAAGGCATCCTTCACTTATGCTGCCAAACATACCCTCGTAAAACTGACCATCCTACCCATCCTCAACTTCGGTGATGTCATCTATAAAATAGTCTCCAACGCTCTACTCAACAAATTGGATGTAGTCTATCACAGTGCCACCCGTTTTGTCACCAAAGCCCCATGTACTACCCACCACTGATCTGTACACTCGTTGGCTGGCCCTCGCTTCATACTCATTGCCAAACCCACTGGCTCCAGGTCATCTACAAGTCTACGCTAGGTAAAGCCCCACCTTATCTCAGCTCACTGACACGCACTCCAGCGGGTATGTCTCCCTGGTTACCCCCAAAGCCAATTCTTCCTTTGGCCGCCTCTCCTTCCAGTTCTCTGCTGCCAATGACTGGAACGAACTGCAAAAATCACTAAAGCTGGAGACCCTTACCTCCCTCACTAGCTTTAAGCACCAGCTGTCAGAGCAGCTCACAGATCACTGCACCTGTACATAGCTCATCTGTAATTAGCCCATCTAATCTACCTCATCCCCATACTGTATTTATTTGTTTATCTTGCTCTTTTGCACTCCAGTATCTCTACTTGCACATTCGTCTTCTGCACATTCTACCATTCCACTGTCTAATTGCAATATTGTAATTACTTCGCCACCATAGCCTATTTATTGCCTTACCTCTCTTATCCTACCTCATTGGCACATGCTGTATAAAGATGTTTCTACTGTATTTTTGATTGTATGTTTGTTTTACTCCATGTTTAACTCTGTGTTGTTGTATGTGTCGAACTGCTTTGCTTTATCTTGGCCAGGTCGCAGTTGTAAATGAGAACTTGTTCTCAACTAGCCTACCTGGTTAAATAAAGGGAACTTGTTCTCAACTAGCCTACCTGGTTAAATAAAGGGAACTTGTTCTCAACTAGCCTACCTGGTTAAATAAAGGGAACTTGTTCTCAACTAGCCTACCTGGTTAAATAAAGGGAACTTGTTCTCAACTAGCCTACCTGGTTAAATAAAGGGAACTTGTTCTCAACTAGCCTACCTGGTTAAATAAAGGGAACTTGTTCTCAACTAGCCTACCTGGTTAAATAAAGGGAACTTGTTCTCAACTAGCCTACCTGGTTAAATAAAGGGAACTTGTTCTCAACTAGCCTACCTGGTTAAATAAAGGGAACTTGTTCTCAACTAGCCTACCTGGTTAAATAAAGGGAACTTGTTCTCAACTAGCCTACCTGGTTAAATAAAGGGAACTTGTTCTCAACTAGCCTACCTGGTTAAATAAAGGGAACTTGTTCTCAACTAGCCTACCTGGTTAAATAAAGGGAACTTGTTCTCAACTTGCCTACCTGGTTAAATAAAGGGAACTTGTTCTCAACTAGCCTACCTGGTTAAATAAAGGGAACTTGTTCTCAACTAGCCTACCTGGTTAAATAAAGGGAACTTGTTCTCAACTAGCCTACCTGGTTAAATAAAGGGAACTTGTTCTCAACTAGCCTACCTGGTTAAATAAAGGGAACTTGTTCTCAACTAGCCTACCTGGTTAAATAAAGGGAACTTGTTCTCAACTTGCCTACCTGGTTAAATAAAGGGAACTTGTTCTCAACTAGCCTACCTGGTTAAATAAAGGGAACTTGTTCTCAACTAGCCTACCTGGTTAAATAAAGGGAACTTGTTCTCAACTAGCCTACCTGGTTAAATAAAGGGAACTTGTTCTCAACTAGCCTACCTGGTTAAATAAAGGGAACTTGTTCTCAACTAGCCTACCTGGTTAAATAAAGGGAACTTGTTCTCAACTAGCCTACCTGGTTAAATAAAGGGAACTTGTTCTCAACTAGCCTACCTGGTTAAATAAAGGGAACTTGTTCTCAACTTGCCTACCTGGTTAAATAAAGGGAACTTGTTCTCAACTAGCCTACCTGGTTAAATAAAGGGAACTTGTTCTCAACTAGCCTACCTGGTTAAATAAAGGGAACTTGTTCTCAACTAGCCTACCTGGTTAAATAAAGGGAACTTGTTCTCAACTAGCCTACCTGGTTAAATAAAGGGAACTTGTTCTCAACTAGCCTACCTGGTTAAATAAAGGGAACTTGTGTTCAACTAGCCTACCTGGTTAAATAAAGGGAATTTGTTCTCAACTAGCCTACCTGGTTAAATAAAGGGAACTTGTTCTCAACTAGCCTACCTGGTTAAATAAAGGGAACTTGTTCTCAACTAGCCTACCTGGTTAAATAAAGGGAACTTGTTCTCAACTAGCCTACCTGGTTAAATAAAGGGAACTTGTTCTCAACTAGACTACCTGGTTAAATAAAGGTGTTCTCAACTAGACTACCTGGTTAAATAAAGGTGTTCTCAACTAGACTACCTGGTTAAATAAAGGGAACTTGTTCTCAACTAGACTACCTGGTTAAATAAAGGTGTTCTCAACTTGCCTACCTGGTTAAATAAAGGGAACTTGTTCTCAACTAGCCTACCTGGTTAAATAAAGGGAACTTGTTCTCAACTAGCCTACCTGGTTAAATAAAGGTGTACGTTAATAAATAAAATATGGCTTGAGAGGAGGGGTTAGAGGTACGGTTTTAATGTGGTGCTGGTGTATTGAAACGACACACAATGTGACATCAATCAGCACATCAGAATTCTGAAAACAACAGGTGATTGTGTGGAGGTATTGGTGGTGCGCAATGTGTTTTTATGGGTGGGGGGGGTTCTCGTTACTAAATCTAACCCTATGTCTCCTTCTTTGTCCCTCCAGAGGCTACAGAAGCATGGCATCAGCCCCCCCACTCCGGACCCCCAGGCTTCCCTTAGAGACCAACGCATCCTCCCCACGCGCCCTCACTCCCTCATCCTGGAAGCCCCCCTCAGCCGGAAGGAGGCACAGCGACAGCAGGAGGAGGAGGAGGAGGTGGGAGAGGAGGTGACAGAGTGCTGCAGTGACACAGAGCGGACAGTAGAGGGCAGCAGCGGTACAGAGCGCAAGGAGAGCTACAGTGACCTGCAGGGGACATACGGGGCCAAGGCCGAGCCCGCTGTGGTCAGCCTGGAGTTTGGAGTGGCCCGCATGACCTGCTGAGGCGCGTGATACTGGAGAAATGGAGGAGGGGTGATTGGGCTGGAATGGAGAGAGGAGGAATGGAAAGAGTGAGAGATGGGGTCACTAAAGGACGAGTGTGAGTGCATGTGTGTGTGTGTGAGTGCGTGTGTGTGTGTTGGTGTGAGTGCGTGTGTGTGTGTGTTGTGTTTAGCCATATTCCTATGTTGGCGAATGAAGGTTGTATTATAAATCTTTATAGAAAGCGGCATTTACTGCACATAGAAAGGCTTGTTTTTAAGAATGTTGAAAAGCACTAAAGAGAATAAATGACTACATGAAGATCTGCGTGTTCTGTCTGCCTATGTTATTCAACTCAACACAACTGTATTTGTGAAAGCCAATGCTCTGTAGGACAGTTCCTGGCATCAGACTGTGTCTGCTCTGATCTCTTGATGTTCAAACCATCAGATTCTCCCCTTAATCCAACGTCTAGCCGATTTTAGTAATGAACATCCCATATTTCATGTTCTTAATATTGTGATCCTCCAGATGGGGTGACGGCCAGGTACAGATTTGAGTTCTAAAACGTCTCGATCCTCCGTCTAAGCCAGAACATCTTTGGATAACCCTGTTTTAACGTGGAATTGCACTGAAATCAGATCATTTATCCTTCAAACTGTTCCATCTTCCGAGATTGCATGATTCCACTGTAATCTGAATGATGGATGCTGAAAGCTGATTTTTACTTCCATGTCCAACATTCATCCGTGGACATGGCATTGAGATAATCCCATTGGCTCCCTTGGGTTGATTGGATAATCCAGTTGGTTACCTTTGTCTCGCTGGGTAAGGTCATAACCCCATTTTCAAGGTAATTGCCATAGTTACTCTGGGGTCATAGAACATTGGAGGGGTCAGCAGGAGAACAAGGTGGCTGTGTGTGAGAGACTGGAAGAGTTTGTCAATCCATTAGAGGAGACTAGAGCAGGGCTGTCAACTCATTCCATGGAGGGCCTAGTGTCTGCTGGTTTATCCTTTCAATGAACACCTGGACAACTAGGTGAGAAGGGAGTTCCTTACTAATTAGTGACCTTAATTCATCAACCAAGTACAAGGGAGGAAGGAAAACCCACAGACGCTTGGCCCTCCATGGAATGAGTTTGACATGACCAGGTTATCGCGATCTTTCAGACAGTTCCTCATGTTCCATTGGTGAGAACGTCAGGGTGACTATACCCTGATGAAGACCGCTTGTCTTTCAACATTGGTTAGGTTATTCAATTATTGCATCGGAGCTCCTAGAGTGTGCGGCTCTCCATTTATTTTTCAAGTGTTCTACTCCGCTAGGCAGCACCTTGTCTAAACAGGTGTTCTACTCCGCTAGGCAGCACCTCGTCTAAACAGGTGTTCTACTCCGCTAGGCAGCACCTCGTCTAAACAGGTGTTCTACTCCGCTAGGCAGCACCTCGTCTAAACAGGTGTTCTACTCCGCTAGGCAGCACCTCGCCTAAACAGGTGTTCTACTCCGCTAGCCAGCACCTCACCTAAACAGGTGTTCTACTCCGCTAGGCAGCACCTCGTCTAAACGGGTGTTCTACTCCGCTAGGCAGCACCTCGCCTAAACAGGTGTTCTACTCCGCTAGGCAGCACCTCGTCTAAACAGGTGTTCTACTCCGCTAGGCAGCACCTCGTCTAAACAGGTGTTCTACTCCGCTAGGCAGCACCTCGTCTAAACAGGTGTTCTACTCCGCTAGGCAGCAACTCGTCTAAACAGGTGTTCTACTCCGCTAGGCAGCACCTCGTCTAAACAGGTGTGCGTTTTTTTTCCCCGCCTCCACATTGGTGAGAACAGCCATAACTGGCATCCAGCAGGTGGTCACTACAACACACTGTGGCGACAGCAAGCAATAGGACAGTCACCCATTGTTTTAGTTGTTCGTCGTAGTGCATCTGAGCTGGCCACTAGAACTAGGCCCTCCTTGATTCCCCCTGGGCCCTTGGGACCGGTGTAGCCTCACTACAGTGTATAATGTAATCCCACGACGGCCCATGTTCGTGGTAGTGCATCTGAGCTGGCCACTAGAACTAGGCCCTCCTTGATTCCCCTTGGGCCCGCGGGACCCGTGTAGCCTCACTACAGTGTATAATGTAACCCCACGACGGCCCATGCCGAGGTCAGGACATTGCTGTCCCCCAGCAGTCACTACAGTAGTGTAACAGAGTTAGGATTAGACTGTCTGGAATGGGTTTATACAAGTTGACCTAAACCATTTCTCTGATCCCTCTCACACACTGACAAGCACACAGTGTACAGATGGTATTACGTGTGTGAACATACATTGTGAAGTTTGTCTGAAAGTAACTGGGGGAGGGGGGTAAAGCACTTGCTCCTAAATGATTTATGAATATGCCCTGCATGGGCATTGAACTAGTTCCACCAGCTCTCTGCAAACCTCCATGAAGACACTGTACTAATGTACTTTACCAGGCCTTTTATTCCAAGCCTGTGTGTGTGATTATGTCTGTTTTCACCAATACATTGTTGCTACTTTATACTCGTGTCAGCTTTCAGTAAAGACCAGCTAAAACCCTGGAGCCTGAGACAAGAAGGTCCTTGTTTTAAATGAGCTCTGGAGGTCACTGTTACTATACATACACACACAAACACTATGTCCAGAGTGTCTGCTGAAGGGTTGGATTGCATAGACAAGACTTCACTCCCTACACTTCTCTCTCCCTCTACATGATGAACTGTGCTTCCGTAAGCCATTTAGTCCCGTTGCACTTTAACTTCCATTAAACATTAACAGGTCTTCTACACGACCTGGTTCCCCTACCCTCTACCATAGCACGCCAACATTCTGCTACGTTCTACACCGCAGACAGCCATGACACTACTGAGGGCTAAGTATACATGCATGCACGTCCACCCACACACACACACACACACGCTCCATATACACTACATGGCCAAACGTGGACACCTGCTCGTCGAACATCTCATTCTAAAATCCCGGGTATTAATATGGAGTTGGTCCCCCCCTTTGCTGCTACAACAGCCTCCACTCTTCTGGGAAGGCTTTCCATTGGACGTTGGAACATTGCTTCCATTCAGCCACAAGAGCGTTAATGATGTTGGGCGATTAGGCCTGGCTCGCAGTCGGCGTTCCAATTCATCCCAAAGGTGTTCGACGGGGTTGAGGTCAGGGCTCTGTGCAAGCCAGTCAGGTTCTTCCACACCGATCTCGACAAACCATTTCTGTATGGTTCTCGCTTTGTGCATGGGGACATTGTCATGCTGAAACAGGAAAGGGCCTTCCTCCAACCACAAAGTTGGAATCACAGAATCATCTAGAATGTTTGTATGCTGTAGCGTTAAGGTTTCCCTTCAGTGGAACTAAGGCCTGAACCTGAACCATGAAAAACAGCCCCAGACCATTATTCCTCCTCCACCAAACTTTACAGTTGGCACTCTGCAGGTAGAGTTCTCCTGCCGTTCTCCAAACCCAGATTCTTCCGTCGTGCTGCCAGATGGTGAAGTGTGATTCATCACTACAGAGAACTCGTTTCCACTGCTCCAGAGTCCAATGGCGGCGAGCTTTACACCACTCCAGTTGACACTTGGCATTGAGCATGGCGATCTTAGGCTTGTGTGCGGCTGCTCACCATGAAAACCCATTTCATGAAGCTCCCGACGAACTGTTATTGTGCTGACGTTGCTTCCAGAGGCAGTTTGGAACTCGGTAGTGAGTGTTCCTTGCAACCAAGGACAGATGATTTTTAAGCACTTTGTGCTTGTGTGCCCTGCCTATTTGCGGCTGAGCCATTGTTGCTCCTATACGTTTCCACTTCACAATAACAGCACTTACAGTTGACTGGGGCAGCTCTAGCAGGGCAGAAATTTTATAAACTGATTTGTTGGAAAGGTGGCATCCTATGACGGTTCCACATTGAAAGTCACTGAGCTCTTCAGTATGGGCCAATGTTTGTCTATGGAGATTGCATGGCGGTGTACTCGATTTTATACAACTGTCAGCAACGGGTGTGGCTGAAATAGCCGAATCCACTAATTTGAAGGGATGTCCACATACTTTTGTATCTACATGTTCCCTTTTCATGCTCACATTTAGACCAGTCCTAAGACAGCAAATACAATTTGTTGACTGAACTGCACATGTGATTTTAATATAGGAGTGTGTGTATATTCATACTGTGTCACAATGGGGGGAGTGGCTCTATGTCACTTAATAAGACCTAAAGCTGCTCCCTGTTCATTACAGGAACAAAAGAGCACAAGGAGTAATCCTGGGGGGGTTACAACACACACACACACACACATACATGGATTAGTCTAATTCTGACCCAGCCACACTGAGGAGACACTCTTCCAAGAGTCCCTACCCCCCAAAACCACTCACTACAAGACTCCTGGGGCTACAGAGGGGGTGACCAGTGTATGCTCTGTCTGCATGCACATGTCTGTGTACCGTGTGTTATTAATTCTGTATTAGAGGAAGGGTTATACTTTTGTATTGTTCAGAGCAGAAGATATGACCTGTTAAATCCATCAAATCTGTCCTTACCACTATGGCCAGACGGATGTCTAATAAGGCAGATATGAATAACATTCACGGCCTGATCCATCCAATAATTGTTACCATGCCAACCACTCTCACAATCCACTCCACTCTGCTTCAGCCCATCAATGGATTGAGTCATTGGTCTGAATATGGAGTCAATAGACAGATACCTCTCTCTCTCTCTCACACACACACGCGCACACACTCAGTAACACTCTGTAATGTCCTCTAACTGTCCCATTTAGTGATGAGATCAACCCAGGGGGTCTGTGAAAAAACATGCAATCGAGAGAGAGATAGAGAGTAACATACTATTTTCGCAGGCAGGCAGACAGGTAGGTAGGTAGACAGGCAGACATGCAGGCAGACAGACAGATAAGCAGACAGACAGGAAGGTAGGTAGACAGACAGGCAGGCCTGGTTAGGCTCTATCTAATAGAGTTGGCTGGGAAAGAGCATAAGGAGATCCACCTCAGCGCTTCACTCTGGGGAAGCCCTCACCTGTCTTTGTGTGTGTGTCTGTGTGGATGTTGGTAGCCTCCAGCATGTGAATGAAGACATTGTTTGATAGCAATGAGGTGGAAGATGGGTCCCGTGCCTCAAAACTAGGAAGGAAGAGGGGGAGGAGGGAAGGAGCGAGGAGAGCGGCTAAAAGTAGGTCGGGTGCTGAGGGGAGATAGGGAGGATTGGAGGAATAGAAAAAGACAAGAAAAAGGATAGTACAGATTGAGCACATAAGCAGTACTCATATAGGAAGGAGAGAATGAAACAGAGTCTGTGGACGAAACACGAGGAGAGAGACAGAACAAAACGGTATGATATACAGGTACTATACATGTATGTATTTATTTAATTGGGTCAAATACACAACACCAAAAAATCTATTTCAACAGTCAGTCGTCTTTAGATGAGACTGTTAGACCTGGTCCTTGACTCCATGTGGAACAGGGTTAGTTGTATACTGCCATATGTTGTATACTGCCAGGCCAAACTCTACTGGAGGTGTGTGTGTGTGACTGAGTGAGTGAGTGTGTGTGTGTGTTGAGAACATTAGCAATGCTGAAATAATTCTCTAAATCTATATGCATGCTTTATCCTATTCATTCCACTGATCAGCAGATCTACTCACTCACACACACACACAGACACAGACACAGACACAGACACAGACACACACACATACACAGAGACACACACAGACACACAGACACACATGCAATGGGGGAAAAACACTACACAACTGAGTCTTCTCATCTGAGTGGGATTTGAGGGGGTCAGTTTTTATACTTAGTGTTTACTTCTGAACACATACACACATGTTATTATGTAAGTTCTGTATAGGTCACACATTCATAAGCAAACACAAGCTCATCTGTCTAACGTACTATTGAAATCTCACACAAACACGTACACACACCCACACACACACAACCACATACACACAACCACACACAGTAGTGCAGCACAAGTCAGTCTCTCTCTATGTCTCACTTTGATGGGAGGAACTAATCTGGGGGCGTGAACAAAGATGAATAAATAAAGGACAGAAAAGAAGAGAGGGATGGTGCTGATCGGGTGGGGAGGGGGAGGGAGAGAGGGAGGAGGAGAGACATGGGCAGTCCGCCAACTCTGACGAAAGCTGCTTAGCCCAACCAGTTGCCATGGATACAGTCAGGAGTAGCACCGGCATGTGTGTGTTTGAGAGAGAGAAAGAGACAGAGAGAGAGAGAGAGAGAGAGAGGGAAAACCAACAGGCAAGCATCAGATAGAACCAGTGAGGAAGCGAGAGAGTACCAGGCTGCAGGATAGAGAGAGAGTGTGAGTGAGAGAGAGAGAGAGAGAGAGAGAGAGAGCGGAACAGAGGGAAACAGCAGGAGAAATAGAGTGATAGAGATAGCTAGAAGATGGAGGTGCAGTCAGAATGCGTGGAACCTCCTCCACCTCCTTCTGTTCCCCCATGCGACCCCCAACCGCCAGGGAAGATCAACAAAGCAGCCTTAAAGCTGTTTGGAAAACGACGCTCCAGCTCCGGAATGGCCAGATTCTTCTCCTTCAGGAACAAAGAGGCCAATGGGAATGGAAATTCAGAGAATGGGAATTCTGTGAATGGGAATTCTGTTGGGGCGGCTAACGAGCTCGTCAGGAGTAAAACGCATGATGGACTAACAAGCTCGGAGACAGATGGACAGAGAGGGGAGGAGTCTGGAATATCAGAGGCGGGACAGGTGAGGTCTCTCAGCAAATCACTGAGCTTCTTTTCGCTGCTCAGACGAGGAAGTGTGAGAGCTAATGAGAATACAGGGTTTGGAAGCAGGGGGAGGGGTTTAAAAGGCTTCTTTAGTAGTATAAGGTGGCGGCGGAAGGAGAGAGTGATGGAGGGAGAGGTGGGGGTAACTGAGGGGAGGGAGGTGAGAGAGGGAGATGTGATTCTAAAGGAGGAAGTGAAAGACGTCACTCTGACCCTTGAACCCCAGCCCCGCTCACCACAGGAGGATAATGGGAGCTTGGAAGCTGAGCTAAACACAGAATCAGCGAGAATTTCTCCCGCAGACAACGCCACAACACCACTCACGCACTCTACTGCCATGACGACAAACGTGTCAGAATTCCCCTATACACCATCCCCTTCCCCTCTTCACTCTGCCTTTCACTCAAGAACCAAAACATCCATTTCCTCAGCAACGGCCACCCCCCCTCTGGATCGGTGTGACCCCACCTCTGAACCCTCAGTGGACCGGCTCTGTTCACTCCTCTTCACTGACGTCACCTCGCTCAAGAGCTTTGATTCGCTGACAGGATGCGGTGATATCATCGCAGACGCAGAGGAGGAGGTGGCAGGAAACGTGGGAGGAGGAAATGGAGGAGGAGGAAGTGTCACCAGTAGTAGCAGTAGCAGTGGGGGAGGGGTAGTACGCAGCTCCCCAGCTAAATCCTCCATTACTAACCATGCCACCCCTTCCAGCAATACCCCT
This sequence comes from Oncorhynchus clarkii lewisi, assembly GCF_045791955.1. NCBI lineage: Eukaryota > Metazoa > Chordata > Actinopteri > Salmoniformes > Salmonidae > Oncorhynchus > Oncorhynchus clarkii. Next base: position 18,851,064 of record NC_092157.1, on the reverse strand, counting down.
ACCCCCACTTCCACCCCTGCCCCCCTCCCAGCCAGGGCACGGCTGATGCCCTCCCACTCTGCCCCGATTCAGCAGCCCTCTGGCAGCGGCGTGGTGGCCTACATGGGGGGTGGCGAGGAGATGGCCAGCCCTGACGGGGTGGACGACGCAGACATGCAGGGGCTCTGGCACATGCTCCCCTCTGGGGGAGAGAACTCCCCCGCCCTCCCCCGACCCAGCTCTCACCCGGCTCCCCCCAGGGGTACAGAGCGGAAACCCTCCCAGGTCAAGTCTCTGGGACTCAGCAAGATCCCTTTAGTGGGGGGAGGAAGGATGAGTAAACTCCCCACTAATGCTGCCCGTCAAACCTCTTTGCCCAATGAGAAGGACACTAAGGAGGAGGTCCAGCCCCAACAGGATGTCCCGGCCCTTAGAGACGAGGGCTATTGGGATACGCCCTCGGCAACCCCCACGGCAACACCTGACGACGGCTTCCTGCGGAACCAGAGGATTGGTTTATCGCGTGACAGCTGCTCTGGCGACGCGCTGTACGACCTCTACAATGAGGAATTGGACAGATCTGATGAAGAGGAAGAGGAGGAGGAAGAAGATCTGACAAGTACTCCTTCCCTCTCCACTGACGACTACAAACGCAGCGCTCCCTCCCAGACTACTCCTCCTTCCTCTTCCTCCTCTTCATCTTTTCGCTCGATGAAGGGAAGCACTAGCCTTCCCCGCGAGTCCAAAATCCCTCTTAGTGTCAGACAGAACACACCCCCTCACTCGGTGAGCCAATCAGCTCTTTCCACTGTCCTCACAGCCACTCCTCCCTCTGACACACCCACCCAAGCTCCTCCCCCAGCCCGGACCAGGATCCCTGTCTCCAAGGTGCCAGTCCGTCGCCCTGGGAACAAGCCCGGCAACGCTACACGAGGGCCAGCCCCCAGGAAGTAAGTCTGGACGAGGCAGCCATGGACTTTGATGTCTTTGGTTAGAACTAGACAACATCACTGGACTAGTGTGTATGACATTGCCGGACTGGTGTATTGTGAAATGCATCAGACAATGATAAAGACTTGAAAGAGAGTGATGGGAGCTCTAATCAACACTTCCATTGGTTCTGGTGGGTCACGCCCCCAAAAGTTAAAGTTAAAAACAAAAAATCTACATCACTGGACTTGTGTGTGCAGCATCACTGAAATTATGTGTATGGGACACTTTTAAAGACTTCAAGTGGGTGAGGGGAGGGCATTTCAAAGTTTGGGATCCACATTTTCGACAACTCTCAGCGCTTTTGAATATGTAAACAATGGTCACAGAATTCAACTGCACTGCACACCACTAGGAATGACTAGAGAAGCTTTTCTTCGTCTCTTCAAGTCCTTGTTTCTGAAACACAGATTTTTACATGATACCACGTGTTTAATCTAATGAAACAGTTTGTAATAATCTAATTGTTAACTAATTACCTCCTAATCCCAGACTACATTCACAGTCTCAATCCTCATCTACATCTTTCATTATGCCATTTAGCAGGCGCTTTTATCCAAAGCGATGTGTGCAATTATTTCTACGTATGGGTGGTCCCGGGAATCAAACCCACTATTCTGGCATTACAAGCACCATGCTCAACCAGCTGAGCTACAGAGGAGCAATACAGGACTATTAAAGGCCCAGTGCACTACTTTTGTGATTAGAAAAAAAATATTTTTGTAATTTTCTTCAGCACCCCTACTTCCCGTGGCAACGTGGGGTGTCCTGTTGACTGTTCTTCTCCCAGTTCTAAAGTACCAGTGGATAACAGTGGTGACAACATTGCTAAAAACAATCAGAAAGCGTTTATTAATGTATTTTTACTAAGGTGTACATGGAGATCACCGGATACAATACCTCACCTTGCCAGTGAACATAACCAAGAAACAACATCACAAAACTTAATCGTCCTAAGTGAATGACAAACACACACATTCTCCTCTGGACCATATGTGCTCCACCACTCGAACGAGCAACTACTGTACTATGATGACCTCACACTGGAGAAACAGCAGCAGGTTCAATCTCTCTGGAATTAACAACTATAACAAACCAAACAATAAAAAAACAGAATAAGTAACGCAATAGTGAGACAGCATTGAAGGATGTTCCTCTACTGACTGAACAACGACCACTGAACACTCCTCTCTTGCTGCATGAGGTGCCTGGAACACAAGGCACTAGGTTCAGGGAACACAGTCTACACTAAGGACACACACACACCACGTCAAGGACTCTCTTTCACACACACACACACACACACACACACACACACACACACACACACACACACACACACACACACACACATCAAGGATTACTTTCTTCTCTACCAGGACACATTAATACAATGCTTTTTTCTACTGAGTAATTTGTTCTTCACTGGTTTTCATACTCTTTTTATAAGATAATGTTTCATGAGACACCGCAAACAACCTTCACTGCGAACCCCCCCCCCCCCCCCCCCCTCCCCCTACTGGGCACAAACTGGTTGAATCAACGGTGTTTCAACGTAATTTGTAAATGTCTTGTGACGTGGAATCTACATGGAAAATATCAACCTGTTGTTTTGAAGGTGAAATTTCAACCAGAGAATAATGGCATCAGGGTAACCAAATTTCAACCAGAGAATAATGGCATCAGGGTAACCAAATTTCAACCAGAGAATAATGGCATCAGGGTAACCAAATTTCAACATAGAAAATCATATATAATAATCCAACATATCAGTTATTAATTTGCAGACAAACTGGAATTAAAGCCAGAGTAAGTCAGTGGCACAGATGGAACTATCCAAGCAGAAGATAAATATCTTTCAAATGTTTATATTTGGTTGTGTTGCCAAAACAATGAACACAATTCAATATCCCTTTTGAAATACAATAAATAGCCGATTAACTTGTTAACAAATGATATGTTGGATTCATGTCTCCAACTCAACCAAAAATAGAAGTTAAAGAATAGGTTTAAGCCAGTGGCTCTGATGGAACTATCCAATAAGTAGATACATCGCCTTTTAATGTTGATATTTGGTTGCGTTGTCAACCAAACACAATTCCATATTATTTTTGTATACAGTAAATCTTTCAAACTAATTTAACATTTAACCTTAAAATGAGTAACACATCCATGGCCACATTTTGAGGTTACTGTTAACTATACATTTCTTATGTCATCATATACAGTGTGCATGTTCAAGCTAGCATCATAGGTCATTGCAGGTCTGTGGAGATCTTTACGATCGCTGTAATAATCTGCGCAGAATCTCAAACGGCATTGATCACTTGGATCATGTACTTTTAATGTCATCTCAACTGCAATCCAGGTCACTTGGTTGTGTGCTACCAGATGAAGCACAGTGATAACACATGAATCTGTTTTATAAATAAACAAAATATCTGACAATGTATTCCCATTTGAACTGCTGTGCTTTTAAATGGTTGAAAGTACAGTGATAGGCGTTTGACATCTAAACCAAAAATCAGACATAGTTTTCCCATTGGAATTTGATCGTGGTTGTAGATGGTTGAAAGCATATTGATGACACATTGGAAATTCAACTAACGTTTGGCTGTCTTTTTGAGTTGAATATAGGTTGTAATCTCATTGATCAACTTCTCAACCAAATATGACACAATTATCCACGTTGAAATGACCTGGTGTGCCCAATGGGCAGGTTCTTAGCTGACCTTTGTGGACCATTGTTTCTGATATCTGAAGGAGGAAGGGGTTGGAGGCCAAAGTTAATACCTGTGGCTTGCATTCAGGAGTACACCTCATCCCCATCCCCAAATCATGGACACACACTCCTTTTCTCTCATCCTGCTGGTGATCACTGTTCCTCTATATGCCATCAGGAGTGACAGACCTGCAGAAAATGAGCATGACGTTGTCCTTAACCCTATGTCTACCTACCTGTCTGTCGGTCTGTCTATCCATCTGTCGGTCTGTTCCTGAGTTTTGGAAGTGGGTATAAGGGATGTTGATTGGACCCACTAGCTTGGGGTGCGGTTCGGAGAAATCCTAACAGACAGTCGAAGAGAGAAGAGTGTAAAGGTGGAGCGCAGTTTTAAAAATAGTCTGGATGTTTTTCTATGTTTTGGTTTCCTTTTCTCTGTTCACCACCTTATTCTTAATCTGGGCAACAAGTTGCATTACAGTGGAAAGCATTATCCATCATTTTTACTGTTTTATCTTCCTGTCTGTCTTTCTTTCTCTCTGTTAATGGTGTGAATGTCTTTGTTTTCTTTCCTGTTTATATATTTAATGAATAAAACCCTGTGTTTGTGCTAATAGAGTGGACTCTGGCTCAGTGTTAGCATCCATTTGTCACCTGCACATACACACACACAAACAAACACACATACACACACCACGTGTAGGGCATGGTTGTTCAGCTGGTGGGTGATATGGATGAAGCTTTGTGGTTCAACCCCCTACCCCCACTGTTTAAATCCCTAGGAGGATGAGGGGTGGGGGAGGGAGGCTGTTGTTGTTTTAGTGTGTGGCTCAGAGAGCTGTCTGGTTCATTTCAAGAGATGGAGATACAATTCCCCATGCTTGTTCGTTAAAATAAATCAATGTTGAGTATTGATTGTTAGAATGTATGGTGGGGAGAGACAGACTGAATCTGGAACACAAAGAAATGTTCTGGATTCAGGCAATCTGGCAATATGGAACTGTGTGTGTGTGTGTGTGTGTGTGTGTGTGTGTGTGTGTGTGTGTGTGTGTGTGTGTGTGTGTGTGTGTGTGTGTGTGTGCATGCATTTGTAAGGAAGGGGGATTTGGTGCAGTGCGAATCCCCTTTGTAATGGTGCAGCAAAAATAAGTATCTCCTTCTCTCACCCCCCCATCTGTCTTCCCTCTCTCTCCCTGCAGAGTGCAGTTTATGTAAAAGCATTACGTAACACCATAACACTCTAATGGCAACAGCACACCAGATCAAAGCTGCTCATGATGACAGAGAGAGGGGTGTGTGTACACTATCAGTGTGAAGTGGGAGCCTGCTTTTTGTGTGAAGTGTCTGCCTGTTTGTGTGTGTGTGTGTGTGTGTGTGTGTGTGTGTGTGTGTGTGTGTGTGTGTGTGTGTGTGTGTGTGTGTGTAGTAGGATATCTCTTTTCGTTTTTGTGTGATCTAACACACACACACACAGTCAGCGTGGGTATACTGCAAATTCAACTATAAAGACTTGTCTGGCTGGAATTACTTTGAATTTGCTTACAGAGGAAAACAAAGACAGAATGGAAATGAGAGAATGAGAAAGAAAGAGAGAAAGAAAGACTGAGGGGTAGGCAGGAAAGCAATGAGGACTTTATTGTGTGTGGTGTGTGTGTGTGTGTGTGTGTGTGTGTGTGTGTGTGTGTGTGTGTGTGTGTGTGTGTGTGTGTGTGTGTGTGTGTGTGTGTGTGTGTGTATAAGGGTTTGTTTAGGGTGGACTCTAAATGTCGAATGATGCTCGAAAAGGTCTAGCATCAAGAGCCTGTCTGTAGTCACAGTGTGCATGTTTGTTTGAGAACCTGCATAATTTAGAAGAATGAATTCAGGTGAGATTGTACTACTAAAATATTATGATTATGGCGATGATGATTATGGTGATGATGATTATGGTGATGATGATTATGGCGATGATGATTATGGCGATGAGGTGATGATGATGATATACAGTTCTACACCCTTAGCAATAAGGTGCTATCTAGAACCTAAAATGGTTCTTTAGAAGAATGCTTTTTGGTTCCAGGTAGAACCCTTTTGGGTTCCATGCAGGACCCTTTCCACAGAGAGTTCTAAATGGAACCCAAAAGGGTCCTACGTAGAACCAAAAAGGGTTATTCTACGTGGAGAGCCGAAGAACCCTTTTGTGTGTGATATACTAGATAATGTACTCTTTTTCAGAAACTCAAGAGTTAACAATGATTGTAGTTCTCTCCTCCCCTCATCTGTTCTTCCCTCTCTTTTCCTTCTATATCTGTTTTTTTCTCCATCATTTAATCTCCATGGGTAACTGGCCTTGCTTGTAGAAAATCTCACCACTGATTTTCACCTGAGTGTATGCCTGTGTGTGTGCCAGAAAGTGGATGCATGTGTGAATGTGTGATTGAAGCCCATTCAAAAAGCTGCACCCCACATTTCGCCCCACCACAGATGTTTCCTTGGCAACCCCACTAGGTCATCCAATAAGAAGAAGGTGCTGGGCAAGGAGAGGAAGGGGGGGGGGGGGACTGAGAAACTAGATTGGAGTCAGACTGGTGCAGTGACACACACTCACACACACACACACACACACACACACACACAAACAAACTGAACATTCATGGCATGAACATGTGGTTTTGAAGCAAGTCTGTTTTGTTCAATAGAACTCTCACCTTTAACACACATTATATCTACCCATGTGTCAATCTCACAGAGGGGGGGGGGGGGGGGGGGGGGGGGACAGGACAGGACTGAGAAACCAGATTGTAGTCGGACTGGTGCAGTGACACACACGCGCACGCACACACACGCACACACACACACACACACAAACAAACTGAACATTCATGGCATGAACATGTGGTTTTGAAGCAAGCCTATTTTGTTCAATAGAACTCTCACCTTTAACACACATTATATCCATGTGTCAATCTCACCTCAATGGTCTCCCGCTCTCTCTCTCCCATCTCCCCCCCAATGCAAGATGATGCCACTTCCTGTTCAGAGAAGTGGTTACGTAATGGTTCCTCTTTTCAATATCATATGCACCTCCTCAGCTTCTGCCACTCTGTGTGTGTGCAGTGTGGGTGTGTGTGTGGGAGAGAGAGAGAGAGAGAAAGAGACAGAAAGAGGAGGGGGCGGGGGCTGGAGAGAGAGACATGAAGAGGGATGGGATAGAGATGAATATATATTACAAGAGATATATGGTCAATAATGTTTCAGCTCTGAGTGGATAGAACATTCAGGCTGGAGACCCGGGCTCATTCTCAAAAGTCTTTCCTTGATTCCTCGTGTTGCCTCTCCTCGTCTCCTTTGTAACACACATTGGAGGAGAGGATCTGAGAGAAGAGTGGAAGGAAGTGTAACAGTACAACTTTAGTCCGTCCCCGGGCTCCAACCAGGGACCCTCTGCACACAGACAACAGTCCCCCACGAAGCATCGTTACCCATCGCTCCACAGAAGCCGCGGCCCTTGCAGGGCAAGGGGAACAACTACTTCAAGGTCTCAGAGCGAGTGACGTCACCGATCGAAACGCTATTAGCTCGCACCACCGCTAACTAGCTAGCCATTTCACATCGGTTACATAAGGAACCTAGAAAATACTTTTGAGGAAGACCGAAGCTCTCACTGACCCGAGTTTTCACATCTCCCATGAAGACAGAGATGTCTGACAATTCTTTTCCAATTGACTAAAACAACACTGCTGAGAAATACCTGTCAGGCCTCATATCTCTGACATCCAGCCCTGCCCCCCCCCCACCCCCCCCTCCAAAATTAACCTCCCACCCTCTCTGTGTTTTGAAGGGGGCTTAGGAGGTGATGTAGGCCGCTACGCTCACACACTCTTTATACAATATATGTTGTGAAATCTGCCCTCCTGCCCCATCCCTCAGGAAAAACAGAAAGGAAGTAAGTATGGCATCCTGTAACTGTAATCTGGTACGTTACCAGCTACAATACTGTAATCAGAGTACAGATACTTTTGGATTACTTTCAAATTCAGAACAGATGTTTGCAAAAAAAACAACATTATGACAGAAGTCAGAGACCACTATGATGTCACACCAAATGCATTTAGCGGATCCTTTTAATCTTCTTCTAATGCCTCTTAAAGGGACATTTCACCATGTTTCAACTTCATATTCATCATCTCCAGCACCACCCCAACATCAACATTATGTGAAAAATATGTTTCTATGTTTTGTAGGAGGATAAGTGTTTCCAATGTCATCATCAACCAATTAGTAGGCAATGCCTACTCATAAATTGATTAAAATCACATGATGCACAGCGATGATGTCATTGGAAATACTTATACCTATTTTTTTTTAGAAATGGACTATTAACATTTCCTTTAAGGGTAATGTAGTCCAAAAGTAATCAGATTACGTTACTACATTTGGGTAATCTAAAAGTTATGTTACTGATTACAATGTTGGACAGGTAATTAGTAACTAACAGATTACATTTAGAAAGTAATTTACTCAACCCTGGATGTGCACCATGAAGTTTATGGTTAGTTATAAACAAAATACTTATATATCGCTGGTACAACGCTTCAGACAGCACACATAATGAAGTTTGTTAAGAATGACCAATGAAGAATAGATTTTGGGTCAGTTTCAGCTCATATAAGACCTCAGTGTAACCCCTGTGTAGCCCACGCACAATGTGCCTCTAGACCTGTCTCTGGAGAGTGGAGTCAGAACCAGTCTGAATCCAGGACAAGATCACCCTCTAGTGGTTCTGACACAACACTGCTGCTTCTGAGCACAGATGACAAATGCACCATCAGCTTTAACTAGCTGGGCATGTGCAGTTGTTGTTGCATATTGCCTGCCAGTCCCCAGGATTCTGCGATTGCATAATTCAAAGCAAACTCAACTAATCAGCGCATATTATGCGAGACTCGCAATTTTGACCAGTTCCCGCACTTTTAGCGCATAAAAGGGTCCAATCAAAAGCGGGTTCGTAATTTTGACCAATTACTGCACTGTTACGGTGGGAAATGTCCCAATCCAACCACACGTCAACAAAGGTTTTCCGCTGGCCTGTCAGCGTATTCACGTGCGAAGATGATGGGTGGTTGTTGATGGCTGACAGGGCAGTACAATGAACAGAAATCAATCTCATTTGCCAACCAAAATAACAGCTAACTACAGCGCGAAACAATTTCGAAACGTTTTTGGAAACTAGAGAATGTTGGCAATCAACAGTCATTTCAAATCAGCAAAGCATATTTGAATGTCAGAACATTTCCCATAGCAGCGGCAAATCACCATGACTGAAGTGGTAGCAGGGAAGACTGACAAGTCCTGAAAGAATCAAGGTGAGTGGCGTTTTACTCCGCTAACCTTGGCTTTAGTAGGGTGGTCGGTATTCTGCTCTCCCCAGTCTGTCTATGGAGAGCACTGCTCAAAGCACTGAGTGCAATTTGTCAGCATTGCCGTTTTAAACTCTCTGTAAAACGTAATATCACCAAAGCACAATATTTCTGGATTTAAATTTTTTTTAATAATCAACCACAACTCTATTTTTACGTGTATTGTTTTTTTTTTTTTAAAGAGAGAGAGTAGGAATGGGAGGTGCATCTCGTGCTGATAGCAAGCACCAAGCCTGATGGAGAGGTGTGTGTGTGTGTGTGAGAGAGAGAGTGAATATGTGAGTGGATTATGACAGAGCTTTTTGTTTAGGAAAATAAACAGAATTTAGCACTTCAGATGTTTCTAATAGTTTTTGTATTTATAATGTATTCTGCTGAAACTCGTCCAAAAACTGAGCACATATGACTTTTATTGCTTTATATGAAATGAACGTGTGGAAAAAAAACATCTCAAAATGTATCGCAGAATTTCAGAGAAGCTGCCGCAAAATCAAGCAGTTTTGGCCTCAGAAATCACCATTTTGTTTTGAGAAATCCTGGAGGGACTGGCCTGTGGGCCAAACACTTAAGACACACCCTCGTCCACTTACCCTTACATTATGCCATTGGGGAAATCCCCATCGCCATCTTGGAGGGTGGTCCAACTGATTAGCCAAGCAAGGGAAGTTTGCAACATAAGCCCCTCAGCCTTCATTTTTGAGAGTGTACAATTTATGTTCACTCCAAGGGCCTGAAACTCCCCATAATTCAATTTGACGATTGTACATCCGCTAAGTCAGCGAAAACTTCAACATCAATGGAGAAGTCAACATAAGTGTAAGTAAAAACGAATGCAAATAAATTACTTTTTACATAGTAACAACATTTGTTTGGTTATCTTTTGGAAGTTGTAGAAATAAATAATTTCCCTTCAGAAGTTCCAGCTAGGCAGCTAATTCATTTTCTAGCTATCATACAGTAGGTTTTTTATTTAATAGAAGTAGACATGCACTCAATTGAATGTAGCACATAAAGCACCCACAAGCCACCGGTGGCTGAAACACAATCATCTTGGGATGAACGAATGATTAATTTACGACCAAGGGTGGTTCATTTAAAAATCATTCCTTCCTCCCTTGCCCTGGAAGTGTATACTCGTCAGACGTCATGATTCGTCATCAGAAGTGTCCACTTAAGACACACCCTATCCCCTCAGCCCTCAAATTAAGTGTTGGACTGCGGCCATTGTTAAACGTTGGACCGCTGCATGTCACATGACCACATTTGAGGCGCAGCCTGTGAACTTCAGTCCGGGAGATCCCACCTGTTTTAAAACATCTACCACATTTTGGAGGAAGGAAATAAGACAGCCAGTGTAGATAATTACCAGTAATTACCACGAACCGGCTCATAGCCCGTAACAAAAAGGGAGACAACGCAGAGACCAAGGAATAACAAAAATGTATTTATTAACTAAAGTAACTATATACAATCAACAATGGTGTGTGTAGTCAGTAATCAGTAGTGTGAGGTGTTGAGGTGCCAAAACAAACAAGCCACAAAATGCCACAAAAAAATGTGTCTGCGTGGAGAGTCTCCTCAATGAATCAGGGAAAGGTATGTATCCCCGGGACATACCCGAGCCCAGGTGTGTCCCATTTCGCTGACGACCCTCCCGGCTCCGCCCACCCAAACAAAAATAAAATACTGCGTATGTTAACGCAGGGTAGCCTAGTGGTTAGAGCGTTGGACTAGTAACCAGAAGGTTGCAAGTTCAAAACTCTGAGCTGACAAGGTACAAATCTGTTGTTCTGCCCCTGAACAGGCAGTTAACCCACTGTTCCTAGGCCGTAATTGAAAATAAGAATTTGTTCTTAACTGACTTGCCTAGTTAAATAAAGGTAAAATAAAAAATGCTACCCCACTGCCCCAGCCATCCGCATCCTCTGCAACCTTTGCTCACAGGAAGCAACCTTTGCTCACAGGAAGCAACCTTTGAGAGAAAAGAGGACAACAGGGAACAGAAAACAGGAACAAGACAACACAAAATAAACAGTGGCCAGTCACATGGACGACATACAACCTCAGGGACCACGCGTATGAGAAAGCGCATCCGCCGATCAATAGGACCAGACGCGTTCAGGAACAGGGCGCACGAGAGAACGCGTCTGCATCTACATGCTTCACATTGAGATGGAATGCCTGTAAAAACAAACCATCTGGTTAGGACACATCATAGACCTCAAGAAGGTGAGAGGGTTATGGTCGGTATAGACCACAATAGGTACTACACCCGACATACACCTCAGTGTATGTAGCGCTTCTCTTTCCACCACAGAGTAGTTCAACTGACAATGGTTAAACTTCTTGGAAGATAAACTAAACAGGCCTCTCAACACCGGACACGTCTGCTTGCAGCAGGACTGCACCTGCATCCACCTGCAAGGTGAATGACAAGTCCAGGGGAGGAGCAGCCAGCACGGGAGCTGAGGTAATCAACCTCTTTGCATCTTGAGAAGCCTGATAGGAGACCAGACGTACACCGCATGAGCTTTCAGCAAATCTGTCAGGGGAGTGACTGCGGTAGAGAAGTTCCTACAGAACCAATCATAATGCAACAAAATACTATCCACCAAAATGTCTAGGAACCAACCTTATGATCCCAGACGAGCCCCACGAACCAGCTCGTAGCCCATAACACAGAGGGAGACGACGCAGAGATCAAGGAATAACCAAATATATTAACTAAATCACTACATACAATTAACAATGGCGTGTGAGTAGTTGTGTGCGTAGATGGTGATAATGAGGAGAGGTGCCAAAACAAACAAGCCACAACCAAAAATACAGTGTGTGTCTGTGTGAAGAGAGTCTCCTCAATGAATGGGGGAAAGATGTATTTATAATTTCGCTGACGTCCCTCCCGGCTCCGCCCACTGACATCCTATTAAGGTAAACAAGAGCAAAAAGAGAGAATTTGGCAGACAGAGTGGGAGGGTCATCATATTGCACACTAGCTGATACAATATACAGGGAAGTTGCTATTGTTCTGGGCTAATGTGATGGTCCATTAGCCATTACCAGATGGGTACTGTTTGGTGTAACACAGAGAATTTTAGACCAAACTTAACTTGGCGATACAATCTTTGTTCTCAATTCAAAACATGTATCTTCTAAAATGTCAGTGTCCAGTTGCTGGTGATTCGTTTGAAATTAGAGCCATGGCTACATGGAACATTTTCTATGTAGTACTGTGTGCCTCCCTTAGTCTGTTCTGGACTTTAAGTTTGTGAAGAGACCTGGCGGCATGTCTTGTGGGGTATGCATTAGAGGTCGACCGATTAATCGGAATGTCCGATTAATTAGGGCCGATTTCAAGATTTCCTAACAATTGGTAATCGGCATTTTTGGACACCGATTGTGGACGATAAATTTGAAAAAATCATTTATTTTAATTTTTTATTTTTTTGGACTTTTTATTTAACTAGGTAAGTCAGTTAAGAACACATTCTTATTTTCAATGACTGCCTAGGAACGGTGGGTTAACTGCTTTGTTCAGGGGCAGAACGACAGATATTTATTTACCTTGTCAGCTCGGGTATTCGATCTTGCAACCTTCCGGTTACTAGGCCAACGCTCTAACCACCTGCCTTACATTGCACTCCATGAGGAGACTGCGTGGCAGGCTGACTACCTGTTAAGCGAGTGCAGCAAGGAGCCAAGGTAAGTTGCTAGCTAGCATTAAACACATCTTATAAAAAACAATCAATCTTAACATAATCACTAGTTAACTACACATGGTTGATGATATTACTAGTTTATCTAGCGTGTCCTGCGTTGCATATAATCGATGTGGTGCCTGTTAATTTATCATTGAATCACAGCCTACTTCGCCAAACGGGCGATTTAACAAGCACATTTGCAAAAAAAGCACTGTCGTTGCACCAATGTACCTAACCATAAACATCAATGCCTTTCTTTAAAATCAATACACAAGTATATATTTTTAAACCTGCATATTTAGTTAATATTGCCTGCTAACATAACTTTCTTTTAACTAGGGAAATTGTGTCACTTCTCTTGGGTTCCGTGCAAGCGGAGTCAGGGTATATGCAGCCGTTTCGGCTGCCTAGCTTGTTGAGAACTGTGTGAAGACCATTTATTCCTAACAAAGATCGTAATTAATTTGCCAGAATTGTACATAATTATGACATAACATTGAAGGTTGTACAATGTAACTGCAATATTTAGACTTATGGATGCCACCCGTTAGATAAAATATGGTACGGTTCCGTATTTCACTGAAAGAATAAACGTTTTGTTTTCGAAATGATAGTTTCTGGATTTGACCATATTAATGACCTAAGGGTCGTATTTCTGTGTGTTATTATGTTATAATTAAGTCTATGATTTGATAGAGCAGTCTGACTGAGCGGTGGTAGGCAGAAGCAGGCTCGTAAGCATTCATTCAAACAGCACTTTCGTGCGTTTGCCAGCAGCTCTTCGTTGTGCTTCAAGCATTGAGCTGTTTATGACTTTTATGACTCAACTCCTGAGATTAGGCTGGTGTAACCGATGTGAAATGGCTAGCTAGTTAGCGGGGTACGCGCTAATAGTGTTTCAATTGTTGACCCCACTCTCTCTGAGACCTTGAAGTAGTTGTTCCTCTTGCTCTGCAAGGGCCGCTGCATTTGTGGAGCAATGGATAACGATGCTTCGAGGATGGCTGTTTTCAATGTGTTCCTGGTTCGAGCACAGGTAGGGGCGAGGATAGGGATGGAAGCTATACTGTTACACTGGCAATACTATAGTGCCTTAAAGAACATCCAATAGTCAAAGGTATATGAAATACAAATGGTATATAGAGAAACAGTCCTATAATTCCTATAATAACTACAACCTAAAACTTCTTACCTGGGAATATTGAAGACTCATGTTAAAAGGAACCACCAGCTTTCATATGTTCTCATGTTCTGAGCAAGGAACTTAAACGTTAGCTTTTTTATATGGCACATATTGCACTTTTTCTTCTCAAACACTTTGTTTTTGCATTATTTAAAGCAAATTGAACATCATTATTTATTTGAGGCTAAATTGATTTTATTGATGTATTAAGTTAAAATTAAAGTGTTCATTCAGTATTGTTGTAATTGTCATTATTACAAATAAATAAATAAATAACAATCGTCCGATTAATCGGTATCGGCTTTTATGGGCCTCCAATAATCGGTATCGGATTGTTTTGGTCCTCCAATAATCGGTATTGGCTTTTATGGGCCTCCAATAATCGGTATCGGATTGTTTTGGTCCTCCAATAATCGGTATCGGATTGTTTTGGTCCTCCAATAATCGGTATCGGATTGTTTTGGTCCTCCAATAATCGGTATCGGATTGTTTTGGTCCTCCAATAATCGGTATCGGATTGTTTTGGTCCTCCAATAATCGGTATCGGCTTTTATGGTCCTCCAATAATCGGTATCGGATTGTTTTGGTCCTCCAATAATCGGTATCGGATTGTTTTGGTCCTCCAATAATCGGTATCGGATTGTTTTGGTCCTCCAATAATCGGTATCGGATTGTTTTGGTCCTCCAATAATCGGTATCGGATTGTTTTGGTCCTCCAATAATCGGTATCGGCTTTTATGGTCCTCCAATAATCGGTATTGGATTGTTTTGGTCCTCCAATAATCGGTATCGGCGTTGAAAAATCATAATCGGTCGACCTCTAGTATGCATGAGTGTCCGAGCTGTGTGCTGGTAGTTTAAACAGACAGCTCAGTGCATTCAGCATGTCAATACTTCTAAAAACAAGTAGTAATGAAGTAAGTCTCTCCTCTACTTTGAGCCATGAGAGATTGACATGCGGACGACACTACAGTGGTAGGCTTGATTACCAACAACGACGAGACGGCCTACAGGGAGGAGGTGAGGGCCCTCGGAGTGTGATGTCAGGAAAATAACCTCACACTCAACGTCAACAAAACAAAGGAGATGATTGTGGACTTCAAGAAACAGCAGAGGGAGCACCCCCCATATCGACGGGCCGGAGTGGAGAAGGTGGAAAGTTTTAAGTTCCTCGGCGTACACATCACGGACAAACTGAAATGGTCCACATACACAGACAGCATGGTGAAGAACAGTGCCTCCATAACCTCAGGAGGCTGAAGAAATTTGGCTTGGCCCCTAAGACCCACAAACTTTTACAGATACACAATCGAGAGCATCCTGTCGGGCTGTATCACCGCCTGGTACGTCAACTGCACCGCCCTCAACCGCAAGGTTCTCCAGAGGGTAGTGCGGTCTGCACAACGCATCACCAGGGGCAAACTACCTGCCCTCCAGGACACCTACAGCACCCGATGTCACAGGAAGGCCAAAAAGATCATCAAGGACAACAACCACCCGAGCCACTGCCTGTTCACCCCACTATCATCTAGAGGGCGAGGTCAGTACAGGTGCATCAAAGCTGGGACCGAGAAACTGAAAAACAGCTTCTATCTCAAAGACATCAGACCATCACTAACATAGAGAGGCTGCTGTCAACATACAGACTCAATTCTCTAGCCACTTTAATAAATGGATTTAATAAAGGTATCACTAGTCACCTTAAATAACGACACTTTAATAATGTGTACATATCCTACATTATTCATCTCATATGTATATACGGTTCTATACCATCTACCTCATCTTGCCTATGCCGCACGGCCATGGCTCATCCATATTTATATGTACATATTCTTCATTAAAGAATACCTGCTAAAGACCAGTCTCAACATCAACTGTGAAGAGGAGACTCCGGGATGCTGGCCTTCTAGGCAGAGTTGCAAAGACAAAGGCATATCTCAGACTGGCCAATAAAAATAAAATATTAAGATGGGCAAAACAACACAGACACTGGACAGAGGAACTCTGCCTAGAAGGCCAGCATCCCTGTCAAATCAAATCAAATCAAATGTATTTATATAGCCCTTCATACATCATCTGATATCTCAAAGTGCTGTACAGAAACCCAGCCTAAAACCCCAAACAGCAAGCAATGCAGGTGTAGAAGCACGGTTGCTAAGAAAAACTCCCTAGAAAGGCCAAAACCTAGGAAGAAACCTAGAGAGGAAACAGGCTATGTGGGGTGGCCAGTCCTCTTCTGGCTGTGCCGGGTGGAGATTATAACAGAACATGTCTAAGATGTTCAAATGTTCATAAATGACCAGCATGGTCCAATAATAATAAGGCAGAACAGTTTAAACTGGAGCAGCAGCACGGCCAGGTGGACTGGGGACAGCAAGGAGTCATCATGTCAGGTAGTCCTGAGGCATGGTCCTAGGGCTCAGGTCCTCCGAGAGAGAGAGAGAAAGAAAGAGAGAAAGAGAGAGCACACTTAAATTCACACAGGACACCGAATAGGACAGGAGAAGTACTCCAGATATAACAAACTGACCCTAGCCCCCCGACACATAAACTACTGCAGCATAAATACTGGAGGCTGAGACAGGAGGGGTCAGGAGACACTGTGGCCCCATCCGAGGACCCCCCCGGACAGGGCCAAACAGGAAGGATATAACCCCACCCACTTTGCCAAAGCACAGCCCCCACACCACTAGAGGGATATCTTCAACCAACTTACCATCCTGAGACAAGGCTGAGTATAGCCCACAAAGATCTCCGCCACGGCACAACCCAAGACAGGATGATCACATCAGTGACTCAACCCACTCAGGTGACGCACCCCTCCCAGGGATGGTATGAGAGAGCCCCAGTAGGCCAGTGACTCAGCCCCTGTAATAGGGTTAGAGGCAGAGAATCCCAGTGGAAAGAGGGGAACCGGCCAGGCAGAGACAGCAAGGGCGGTTTGTTGCTCCAGAGTCTTTCCGTTCACCTTCCCCCTCCTGGGCCAGACTACACTCAATCATATGACCCACTGAAGAGATGAGTCTTCAGGAAAGACTTAAAGGTTGAGACCGAGTTTGCGTCTCTCACATGGGTAGGCAGACCGTTCCATAAAAATTGAGCTCTATAGGAGAAAGCCCTGCCTCCAGCTGTTTGCTTAGAAATTCTAGGGACAATTAGGAGGCCTGCGTCTTGTGACCGTAGCGTACGTGTAGGTATGTACGGCAGGACCAAATCAGAGAGATAGGTAGGAGCAAGCCCATGTAATGCTTTGTAGGTTAGCAGTAAAACCTTGAAATCAGCCCTTTCTTTTACAGGAAGCCAGTGTAGGGAGGCTAGCACTGGAGTAATATGATCAAATGTTTTGGTCCTAGTCAGGATTCTAGCAGCCGTATTTAGCACTAACTGAAGTTTATTTAGTGCTTTATCCTGGTAGCCGGAAGGTAGAGCATTGCAGCAGTCTAACCTTGAAGTGACAAAAGCATGGATTCATTTTTCTGCATCATTTTTGGACAGAAAGTTTCTGATTTTTGCAATGTTACGTAGATGGAAAAAAGCTGTCCTTGAAATGGTCTTGAAATGTTCTTCAAAAGAGAGATCAGGGTCCAGAGTAACGCCGAGGTCCTTCACAGTTTTATTTGAGATGACTGTACAACCATTAAGATTAATTGTCAGATTCAACAGAAGATCTCTTTGTTTCTTGGGACCTAGAACAAGCATCTCTGTTTTGTCCGAGTTTAAAATTAGAAAGTTTGCAGCCATCCACTTCCTTATGTCTGAAACACATGCTTCTAGCGAGGGCAATTTTGGGGCTTCACCATGTTTCATTGAAATGTACAGCTGTGTGTCATCCGCATAGCAGTGAAAGTTAACATTATGTTTTCGAATGACATCCCCAAGAGGTAAAATATATAGTGAAAACAATAGTGGTCCTAAAACGGAACCTTGAGGAACACCGAAATTTACAGTTGATTTGTCAGAGGACAAACCATTCACAGAGACAAACTGATATCTTTCCGACAGATAAGATCTAAACCAGGCCAGAACTTGTCCGTGTAGACCAATTTGGGTTTCCAATCTCTCCAAAAGAATGTGGTGATCGATGGTATCAAAGGCAGCACTAAGGTCTAGGAGCACGAGGACAGATGCAGAGCCTCGGTCTGATGCCATTAATAGGTAATTTACCACCTTCACAAGCGCAGTCTCAGTGCTATGATGGGGTCTAAAACTAGACTGAAGCATTTCGTATACATTGTTTGTCTTCAGGAAGGCAGTGAGTTGCTGCGCAATAGCCTTTTCTAAAATTTTTGAGAGGAATGGAAGATTCGATATAGGCCGATTAGTTTTTTATATTTTCTGGGTCAAGGTTTGGCTTTTCCAGAGAGGCTTTATTACTGCCACTTTTAGTGAGTTTGGTACACATCCGGTGGATAGAGAGCCGTTTATTATGTTCAACATAGGAGGGCCAAGCACAGGAAGCAGCTCTTTCAGTAGTTTAGTTGGAATAGGGTCCAGTATGCAGCTTGAAGGTTTAGAGGCCATGATTATTTTCATCATTGTGTCAAGAGATATAGTACTAAAACACTTGAGTGTCTCTCTTGATCCTAGGTCGTGGCAGAGTTGTGCAGACTCAGGACAACTGAGCTTTGAAGGAATACGCAGATTTCAAGAGGAGTCCGTAATTTGCTTTCTAATAATCATGATCTTTTCCTCAAAGAAGTTCATAAATGTATCACTGCTAAAGTGAAAGCCATCCTCTCTTGGGGAATGCTGCTTTTTAGTTAGCTTTGCGACAGTATCAAAAAGGAATTTCGGATTGTTCTTATTTTCCTCAATTAAGTTAGAAAAATAGGATGATCGAGCAGCAGTAAGGGCTCTTCGGTACTGCACGGTACTGTCTTTCCAAGCTAGTCGGAAGACTTCCAGTTTGGTGTGGCGCCATTTCCGTTCCAATTTTCTGGAAGCTTGCTTCAGAGCTCGGGTATTTTCTGTGTACCAGGGAGCTAGTTTCTTATGAGAAATGTTTTTAGTTTTTAGGGGTGCAACTGCATCTAGGGTATTGCGCAAGGTTAAATTGAGTTCCTCAGTTAGGTGGTTAACTGATTTTTGTCCTCTGGCGTCCTTGGGTAGACAGAGGGAATCTGGAAGGACATCAAGGAATCTTTGTGTTGTCTGTGAATTAATAGCACGACTTTTGATGTTCCTTGGTTGGGGTCTGAGCAGATTATTTGTTGCAATTGCAAACGTAATAAAATGGTGGTCCGATAGTCCAGGATTATGAGGAAAAACATTAAGATCCACAACATTTATTCCATGGGACAAAACTAGGTCCAGAGTATGACTGTGACAGTGAGTGGGTCCAGAGACATGTTGGACAAAACCCACTGAGTCGATGATGGCTCCAAAAGCCTTTTGGAGTGGGTCTGTGGACTTTTCCATGTGAATATTAAAGTCACCAAAGATTAGAATATTATCTGCTATGACTACAAGGTCCGATAGGAATTCAGGGAACTCAATGAGGAACGCTGTATATGGCCCAGGAGGCCTGTAAACAGTAGCTATAAAAAGTGATTGAGTAGGCTGCATAGATTTCATGACTAGAAGCTCAAAAGACGAAAACTTCTTTTTTTTTTTGTAAATTGAAATTTGCTATCGTAAATGTTAGCAACACCTCCGCCTTTGCGGGATGCACGGGGGATATGGTCACTAGTGTAGCCAGGAGGTGAGGCCTCATTTAACACAGTAAATTCATCAGGCTTAAACCATGTTTCAGTCAGGCCAATCACATCAAGATTATGATCAGTGATTATTTCATTGACTATAATTGCCTTTGAAGAAAGGGATCTAACATTAAGTAGCCCTATTTTGGGATGTGAGGTATCATGATCTCTTTCAATAATGACCGGAATGGAGGAGGTCTTTATCCTAGTGAGATTGCTAAGGCGAACACCGCCATGTTTAGTTTTGCCCAACCTAGGTCGAGGCACAGACACGGTCTCAATGGTGATAGCTGAGCTGACTACACTGACTGTGCTAGTGGCAGACTCCACTATGCTGGCAGGCTGGCTAACAGCCTGCTGCCTGGCCTGAACCCTATTTCAGTCGCCTCTTCACTGTTGACGTTGAGACTGGTATTTTGCGGCAGGTAGCCTAGTGGTTAGAGCATTGGGCCAATAACCGAAAGGTTGCTAGATCGAATCCCCGAGCTGACAAGGTAAAAATCTGTTTCTGCCCCTGAACAAGGCAGTTAACCCAATGTTGCTAGGCCGTTATTGTAAATAAGAATTTGTTCTTAACTGACTTGCGTAGTTAAATAAAAATGATGACAGTTATTTAAAATGTATTGTATTTGTCTCTATCTGCATTAGATATCAAATGTTATTGGTCACATATAAAATACAACAGGTGTAGACTTCATAGTGAAATGCTTACTTACCAGCACATTCCCATCAATGGGAATGTTAAAAAGTGTAATATTTGCTAAACAAATAAAGGAAATAGAATACACACACAATAACAAGGCTATATACAAGGATTACCAGTGCCGAGTCAATGTGCAGGGATAAGATGCAGTTGAGGTACAGTAATACAGTATGTAGATGTGACTAGATAATAAACAGAGTAGGAGCAGCGTGTGTGTGTGCATAAATATGCGTGTGTGTGTTTTTGTGTTTGAGTGTGTGTGGGTAGTCTAGTGAGTGTGCATAGTACTGTGAGTGTGTGGGTAGTCTAGTGAGTGTGCATAGTACTGTGAGTGTGTGGGTAGTCTAGTGAGTGTGCATAGTACTGTGAGTGTGCATAGTACTGTGAGTGTGTGGGTAGTCTAGTGAGTGTGCATAGTACTGTGAGTGTGTGGGTAGTCTAGTGAGTGTGCATAGAGCCACAGCAAAACAAATAAAATCCCTTTATTATTTATTTATAGTTGAATAGATCAGTAAGAATCTGGGAGGAACCTCATTGGACTCCATTGTTGGTGAAAAGCCACCTCTTATTCTGAAAAAGGAAACAAACTGCTTTATATGGAACTGAAATGTCAGGAAAACCATGTCAGGAAAATGACATGGATCTACATATTCCCGGTTGAGTTTCTTTCTATGCATTCTTCTGTATTTCTGGGTTCTATTTAATCCAGTAAATGGCTACTCAATGAAACACTGCAGAATCAGGGAATCTCTAAACATGTCTGTGCTATGTGATGGCAGGAACCTCAATGCCGTACCAGCAGACATCCCATTATTGGTGAGATCTGTAAACATAGCAAAGAATAACATTTCACAGGTAAAAAGTGAGGACTTCAAAGATCTAAAGTTCCTCAAAATGTTAATCATGTACAGCAACAGGATCTCTCATGTTGAGAATGGGTCTTTTTCAGACCTGGTGGCTCTAGAGCAGCTGAATCTGGCCTTTAACAAACTCACATCCCTCTCAGACCAAATGTTTAAGGGCCTGGACAACCTCACAGTACTACAATTGGAGAACAACCACATCTCAAGTATTGCCTCCTCATCTTTTCAGTTACTCTTCAGCTTGAAGGTACTGAATTTAACCAGCAACAAACTACATTTTTTCAAGGAGCTCCAGCACATTTTATAATGACCAAGCTTGATGAAGTTGTTCATTGGGAACAACAGCTTGAACTCTTTGCAGTCACAGGAAATATCAAATAGGTCAATAGGGCTGACAGAGCTGGATCTATCCAGGAATCCTCTGGAGATCTTCAGTGTCACAGCAGATATACTTCCCCATTTTAAGAAACTAGACCTCTACATCTGTGGCATTAATGGAAGCATGGAATGGGATGTAGCGGACAGGTATTTTCTGAGGATTTTGAGCAGCCTCGACTTCACGTCTTTAGAGGGGATGAGTTCGGTGCTCCAGAGCATCAACTTTTTGTTAGCACTTCTGGGGCTGGATAAAATGGGACAATATAATCTCATTAATATAGCCTGCCACAGAGTAGTAAAACAAGGTTGTCCATTATCGGCATATCTATTTATTATTGCCATCGAAATGTTAGCCGCTAAGTTTAGATCAAACAATAATATTAAGGGATTAGAAATCAGTGGCTTAAAAACTAAGGTGTCATTGTACACGGATGATTCATGTTTTCTTTTAAAACAACAATTAGAGTCTCTCCACGGCCTCTTAGAGGATCTAGATACTTTTGCTATCCTCTCTGGATTAAAACCAAATTATGATAAATGTACCATATTACCTATTGGATCACTAAAAAATGCACATTTTACATTACCATGTAGTTTACCAATTAAATGGTCTGACGGGGATGTGGACATACTCGGTATACAAATCCCCCCAAAAAGAAATGATCTCACTCCAATACATTTTTATAGAAAGTTAGCAAAAATAGATAAGATCTTGCTACCATGGAAAGGAAAATACCAGTCTATTTGTGGAAAATTCACCCTGATAAACTCCTTAGTTATATCACAGTTTACCTATTTACTTATGATTTTGCCTACACCTAGTGACCTGCTTTTTAAATTATATGAACAAAAAATATTCAATTTTATTTGGAACGACAAGCCAGATAAAATTAAAGGGGCCTATTTATATAACGAATATGAATTCGGTGGGCAGAAATTATTAAATATTAAAGCATTAGACCTCTCACTAAAGGCATCAGTCATACAAAAGTTATACTTAAATCCAAACTGGTTCTCTAGTCAATTGGTACAAATGTCTCATCCTATATTCAGGAAGGGCCTTTTCCCCTTTATTCAGATTACACCTGCTCACTTTCGGTTGTTTGAAAAGGAAATCATCTCCAAAATATCTATATTTTTTAAACAAGCCTTAGAAAGTTGGTTGCAATTTCAGTTTAATCCACCTGAAAGGACGGAATAAATAGTACAACAAATATTGTGGTTAAATTCAAATATACTAATTGATAAAAAAAACTATTTATCGAAGAAATGTTTAAAAAATGTATAATTTTAGGGAATGATACCATAAATAGGACTGGTGGAGTGTTGTCACACATGCAGCAAACAGACATATAGAAATGTCTGCTCTACCCAAAATTACAACCAACTAATTGCAGCATTACCACAATGGAAGAGGCAAGTAGAAGGGGAAAAAGTAAGGAACTTGTATGTCGGCCCTGTATTAAAGAACATAAATGGTTAAAGAAAAGTGTGATAAATAAAAACATACACCAATTTAATTTAAGGACCAGAAAACTGACCTAAGACAGATAATTTTTACTAGGATTAAATGTCAGGAATTGTGAAAAACAGAGTTGACATGTATTTGTCCAAAGTGTATGTAAACTTCCAACTTCATCTATATATGATTGTCTTATCTACCTTCCAACTTTCTTGAAGGTCTGAAAATGTTAGAGTTCCAAGCAGGGAATCTTCATATTATGTCCCTGTACCCTGACATGTTCATTCACACACCCCAGTTGTTGTCCCAGTCAGAATTGGTTCAAAGCCCTCTCCCCACAGCTCTTTCACCCATGCCCCAAGCTCAAAAGACTCACCATCTCCAAAACTGAACTTGAGTCATTAGATTTTCTCATAGAAGCCAACCTCACTCAAGTCTGTTTCTTAAAACTTCTTAGGGCTAGGCCCCTTTTTTTCTCAATTTCTGCCTGAATGACTCAGGCTCAGGCCCTGAAGCCATTGGAAAGAAAATACTTTGAAGTTTTTAGAAATGTTAAAATAATGTAAGAGAATATAACACTAGATATTGTAGGAGAAAATCCAAAGAAAAACCAACTGGACATTTTTTTTTTGGAGAGCCCATGCTCTTTCAATGAAAAGTATAGGGGACATACTGAATTCTCGCTCTCAGGATGCAATTGCTATGGCTTCCACAGGGGGTCAGCAGTCCATGTTCAAGGTTTCAGGCTTGTAACCTCTAAAACTAATAAGAAATATCAGTTTTAGTTCAAGGACAGCCTTGGAAATTTGTGTATTCGCGCGCGAAGAAGACAGAATGCACGTACTAAAATCGGTTTCCTATTGAACATTCTTCTTTCCGTAAGAAATATTATAGTTTGATTCGATTTTAAGGTATCTGAGGATTGAATAGAAACATATTTTGACTTGTTGAAACAAAGTTTAGGAGTAGATTTTCGGATTCCGTTCTCTGCATGTTGAACGAGTGGATTACTCAAATCGATGGCACCAACTAAACAGACTTTTTTGGGATATAAAGAAGGATTTTATCTAACAAAACAACACTACATGTTATAGCTGGGACCCTTTGGATGACAAATCAGAGGAAGATTTTCAAAAAGTATGTGAATATTTAATCGCTATTTGTGAATTTATGAAACCTCTGCAGGTGGAAAAATATTTTGATGTGGGGCGCCATCCTCAAACAATCGCATGGCATGCTTTCGCTGTAATTGCTACTGTACATCGGACAGATTAACAAGAATGTAAGCTTTCAACCTATATAAAAGACTTGTATGTACCTAAATGTTTAATATCCATAATTTTTATGATTATTTATTTGAATCATGTGCGCACTCCAGTTTCACCGGAAGTTGTCCTGCTAGCGGGATGCCTAGCCCTAAGAAGTGAGACAGAATGAAATTACATGGACCAATGAGACAGTGCTGCACTCTCCCCCAGCCTTAACTCTCCTGGATATGCAAAGGAATCCTTTCATTTGTGACTGCAGAAATGCTTGGTTTGTTCATTGGGCTGAGAGCAACAACCAAACACAAGTTGCTTATGCCCATGACTATCCATGTAGCTATCCAGACGATCTCAAGAACACTGAACTGTTGGACCTGGACACCCACTCCTGTTCAGTGGACCTAGGCATCTTCTACTTCATCTCAACCCCTTCTCTAGTCCTCCTCACCCTGCTGGGGTCCTTTATCTATCATCTCCTGAGGTGGCAGGTGGTATATGCCTACTACCTCTTCCTTGCTTATCTCCATGACACCATTCTCACCGGGGTGGAGAGACGGGGACATTGAAAACTGTCATGCTCTGATTTTATATTCTATTTTTGGTTTTACTTTTAAACATTAATTCTATATATTAAATGATTGATTTAGAATTAGCATTCGTTAATGTTAGTCATTCTAAGGACTTAATAGGCCTACACTTGCTTAGTTACATGTGTTGATTTCTATTAACCTAGTTTGTTAACTATTGGTTGTTGTTTTTAGCTTTTTTTTGGTGAACAATTGTCTTTGAATTGCCCTGGTGACCCAATCATAAACATAAAATGAAAATGTTCCCCCCTTTTTTTGTACTTAAACACCTTCCTACCCATTTCAAACATACTGCGCTACACTACATTTAACAAGCGCTACACTAGAATATATACAGCAAAGTTATTTGCTAATACAACAATATCAAGTAAGCATTTTACATCACATCCAACAGTTTAGAGATTTGAGGCGGCTACTTTCCATAGGTAAAGTATGGGCTTTGAGCCTGTTTTGCATGAAATCTTACAAGCGGGGTCCAGGAAGATCTATGACAAAGTTTGTTTTAAATTAAGTATTTGTTTGGGTTATTTGAGTGAAATATATTCTCCCGGACATTCGCCAAATCAGTAGCTTCATCATCAACAGTCAAATCATTTACCCATGCTTTAACCATTGAAAGATCTTTCTGCTTTAATAGCTGAGATGAGCATTAATAGCAGACTAAACCTCTGGACTGGAATGTAAATATCCACTCTATCACTGGGTGCCTTCCCAAACGTGTACCTCATGGTACCCCATAGGCACGAAGTGCTGACCGTAGGATATAGAAAGAATGATGACCCGTGCAAATCAAAATGAAGACGAAGTTCCTGAAAACTAAGAACACCCTTTTGAGTTCGAATATATCCCCTAGATTATTGACCCCTTTTGCAGAACAGGCTCTAGACTCAAAAGGTTTATTACCGGAAGTAATAGCCTTGTTATGCCATAGAGGGGTTTGGAGGTGCCATTTACAGTTAACACCTACACACTTCTCAACCTTCCTAAAATTCTGTGTTGTATTAGAATTCATAGGACCAAAATACAGCATGCATTTCTTATTAGATATACCAGAATATAACACATCCTGCAATCTAGTAGGTGAAAAAAGTTATTCTTCAATAGTTCTCCAAGAGTATGATGTAGACTGATCAAACCATGATCTAAGTGGGCGTAATTGGAGAGATTGGTGGTAAATACAAAAATGTTTTAATGCAAGTCCACCATGACACTTCTGTCGTTGTAACACCTCAAACCTAATCTTCAGATGTTTGCCATTCCAAAGGTATTTACCTTTACGTTTATCAATCCTTCCCCAATAGCCTACAGGTGGAGGGATCGGGATCATCATGCTCAGGAAACTGATACGTGACAACACATTCACCTTTATGGTAGCGACCCTAGTTTGTAAAGAAGCAGGCAACTTCTCCAAAACGGTTCAATCTCGTTCAACCTCCTTGTACATTTTCTCATAATTAAACTTCACCCGACCATGCAGGGATGTTTGTATACTAATACCCAAATAAGTGGACTGTGTTTTCATGGGAAGTGTTGAGGGAAGTGAAAGTTCCTTGGCCGCCTCATTCACTAACATTAATGCTGATTTTGTCCAAGTTATTTTATACCCGGGCAGCAATTTTAATTCTTCAAATGTGGATAATAAATATGAGATTGAATTCTAGATATCTGTCATATATATGAGTGTCCCGTCTAGTCCCACTCCTCCCCTCCGTTACGAGGAGAATATCATCCGCAAATGATATGAGAGGAAGATTTAATCAGTGTTGGAGAAGCAACTACATTCTGCCTTAGATGTAGTGCTGACGACTGTAGTGACATAATTAATATAGTTGGGGATAGGCCGTCTACTTGTCTACATCCCCGAAAAATAGGGAATGAACTTGAGCGCACGCCCTTAGTAGAAACCATAGCAACAGGGTTAGCATATAAAACACAAACCATATCGATAAAATTCTTTCCCAAACCAAATTTCTCCAAGGTAGCCCACAAGTACTGCCATTCAAGCCTGTCAAAATCCTTCTCGGCATCTAGAGACAGCAGCGCACACAGTGTGTCCTGCTGTTGTGTTTCATGTATTACCTGCATTACTCAATGGACATTGTCAGCTGCAAGGCGGCCTTTCTTAAAACCTGACTGGTCCATGTGAATCAACTTACGGACGGAAAAGTATACTTTTCAATACAATTTTTGGTCAGGATTAAGTCGAGATATCAGATGGTAATTAACACAATCTGTGTGTTTTTTCCCTTTCTATGGCAGTAGAGAGATTCATGCAGAGTTAATATGCTCATGAAAAAAAATCCTTGTTGATGGCCGAATGAATTGACTCTAATAATACTGTTCTTAAAATGCCTGAAAAATGTAGTGACAATTCAGGTGGAATGCCATCCGGGCCAGGTGATTTACCCTTTTTAGCACCTTTCAGTGCTGACTCCAGTTCCTCTAATGAGATGGGTCGGCCCAGATCCTCAGATTGCTTCTCATCCAATACGGGCAAATCAAGATTCTTAAAACTGCTTACATTTGTCTGGCTCAAATTGGATATAGTATTTTATAACTCTTGGTAAAAATACTAAAATGTTGCATTAATTTCCCTTGGATCAGAAAGTGAGCCCTGAGATGGGGATTGAATATATTTTATAGAAGAATAATTAGAAGCCTGCTTTGTTTGCTCCCTGTCTGTGTCCAGTATCTTTGCTCCAATAGTCTATGTGCCTGGAGGCTAGGGTCAGTCTGTCCTATCTGGTATAATTATCCTGTTTTGTCTGGTGTGCTGTGTGAACTTAAGTATGCTCTCTCTCTCTCGGAGGACCTGAGCCCTAGGACCATGCCTCAGGACTACCTGGCCTGACGATTCCTGACTGTCCCAGTCCACCTTGTCGTGCTGCTGCTCCAGTTTCAACTGTTCTGTCTGCGGCTATAGAACCCTGACCTGTTCACCGGACGAGCTACCTTGTCCCGGACCTGATGTTTTTGACCCTATCTCTCTCTCTCTCACTCCCTCTCTTTCTCCCTCTCTACCGGACCTGATCTCTCGACTTCCTAATGCTGGGCTATGAAAAGCAGACTGACATTAACTCCTGTTGCACCCTCTACAACCACTACGATACAACCATCTATGAACGTTTGAACATTTTGAAGAAAGATCTGGCCTTAATGGCCATGTATTCTTATAATCTCCACCCAGCACAGCCAGAAGAGGACTGGCCACCCCTCAGCCTGGTTCCTCTCTAGGTTTCTTCCTAGGTTCCTGCCTTTCTAGGAAGTTTTTCCTAGCCACTGTGCTTCTACATCTGCATTGCTTGCTCTTTGGGGTTTTGAGGCTGGGTTTCTGTATAAGCACTTTGTGATATCTGCTGAAATAAAAAGGGCTTTATAAATACATTTTATTGATTGGTTGATACTCACTTCTCCTCCTGACAACCTCTCTCACCTTCCCTCTCCTCCTCTCTCCCTGCTTTATCCCATTTCCATTCAATCTCTCCACCTCTGTTCCCCTACAATACTCCCCTCCTGTCTCCACCTCTGAAATGAAATTATTGTATTGAGCCACTGTATGAGAATTTAACATTACAGCAAATGTGAAAACGATATAACAGATTCTAATAAAGCACAACTCTGGGTGACCTCATACCAGGTAATTTGAAGTTTGTTATATAACAACTAGTTCAGGCTGTGGCGAAATCCTGCACGGAGCCTTCACCGTGCGCTGCCACTTTAAGAGCGCATCAGAGGTCAGAAAGGAGGAAATAACGGTAGTTCTTCCGGCAAAAAAATAATAATAAATAAATACAATTTTAAAAAGATAGTTTTTTCGGCACTCTGGGAGGTAGCTCTCGGTTGGCGCGGCAGTTTGATTGTAGTGTGAAATGCTGCAGAAGTCTTGTTTATTTTCAGCGTGCTGAGTTTGTAAAATGTTTAACTCGATTATCGGTGTTACTGTTTCTTTCTTTCTGTATTGATGTGGGGTGGTACTATTTTGTTTTGTCTACCCCCCATGCATACCCTCTGCACTCCTCCACTGGTAGGTAATACAGATTATTGCAAATCTTTTGATATTGATGATTGTGTCCTTTCTTGTAAATTGTTTCTCTGAAGTTGCCGTTAACTTAAATTGCTCTGCCATTATTATTGTGTGAGTTATTATTGGTGGGGTTACTCCTGTGCTGTGATGTGTTTTATATGGTGTGTCTTATCTTTTCTCTCCACTGGCTATGTGGCAAACAGGCTACACTCTAGGCAGTCTCTTCTGCTGATGTGTGTGTGGGTCTGGTAGTGGTACTCTCTCTATCCTATTATTTTCCTTTCGGCATGGTTAATACCTGCCTGGCACCCAAACAAAATCTTTATCTTTACCCCTCTCTAACAATACCTTCATCAATGTTTTCTTATTCCTTGATAACCTTCTGCTAGGAGCAAGTTACACAGGAAATCGACTGTTCCTTGACTATTAGTATGCGGCCTCAATATGGGAGTTCTAAGTATGTTCTACAGGAGCTGAAAGGGTTAATAATGGGGAAAGTGAAGCAGGTTTTAGAACAGAAGTAAAATGGCATGTGACTATCTGAGGAACTACTTGCGAAATGTTGCGTATTCCATGATCACATTATAACTACTGTAAACCCTTGTTAGACTGAGAAGCATGTCCTCTTCTGCGTGTGGTGAGTAAAACAGTAAGAAGTTATATATTTTCACATTTACCTCTGTCTTGTTTGACAGCTTTGTTCAGTTTGACTACTTCAGTATAGTATTATTTACCATAAAGTTAACAGTTTAGGAACCAAGTTGGATAATTGGATTACCCATAAGTAGGGCTGTCAAATGATTGATTAATGTATGCAATTATATGATCAACTCTGGTCCATATAGTTATTCGCCATCATGTGACATGACCAAGGAAACGTCTTTTAGGTTTCTAGGGTTATGTGATGTCTTTCAGTGAATACAGTATTGATTAATACTATCACATTGTTAAAATTACAGTAAGTAAATATGAATATGGCACAATCATAACTTGTATCTTCTGAGTTCGGCACTAGAACAACTGATGAAATATGTTTTTTGCAGTCTGTTTTCATTCTGTAATTAACGAAAGTCATATGTCCTACATCTATGATGACGCAGTTATTGAAAATATTTTGTATTTGTCTTTTATTTACATTAGATCTCAAGTAGCTTCTACGTCGAATACATCAGGAAGAGTCTTGAGAAGAACCTCACTGGACAAGAGACTTTTTCTTCCAAAAAAGGAAACGAAGCTCCTGAATATGGAACTGAAAATAACCTTGTCAGGAAAAGGAAATGGGTCTACATATTCTCGGTTGAGTTTCTTTCTATGCATTCTTCTGTATTTCTGGGTTCTATTTAATCCAGTAAATGGCTACTCAATGAAACACTGCAGAATCAGGGAATCTCTAAACACGTCTGTGCTATGTGATGGCAGGAACCTCAATGCCGTACCAGCAGACATCCCATTATTGGTGAGATCTGTAAACATAGCAAAGAATAACATTTCACAGATAAAAAGGGAGGACTTCAAAGATCTAACAATCCTCAAAATGTTAATCATGTACAGCAACAGGATTTCTCATGTTGAGAATGGGTCTTTTTCAGACCTGGTGGCTCTAGAGCAGCTGAATCTGGCCTTTAACAAACTCACATCCCTCTCAGACCAAATGTTTAAGGGCCTGGACAACCTCACAGTACTACAATTGGAGAACAACCACATCTCAAGTATTGCCTCCTCATCTTTTCAGTTACTCTTCAGCTTGAAGGTACTGAACTTAACCAGCAACAAACTACATTGTTTCAAGGAGCTGAAGCACATTTTACAATTGCCAAGCTTGCTGAAGTTGTTCATTGGGAACAACAGCTTGAACTCTTTGCAGTCACAGGAAATATCAAATAGGTCAATAGGGCTGACAGAGCTGGATCTATCCAGGAATCCTCTGGAGATCTTCAGTGTCACAGCAGATATTTTTCCCTATCTTAAGAAACTAGACCTCTCCTTCTGTGGCATTAATGGAAGCATGGAATGGGATGTAGCGGACAGGTATTTTCTGAGTAATGTGAGCAGCCTCGACTTGAGTGGCATTCACATGTCTTTACAGGGGATTGGTTCGGTGCTCCAGAGCATCAACTTTTCGTTGGCATCTCTGGGGCTGGATAAAATAGGAAAATATAACCTCATTAATGTAGCCTGCCACATACCTACACTGAAAACCCTCCGATTGCAATGTAACAACTTCAGCAGTGTCTCTGACAAGCTGCTGCAGTCCTGCACACAGGTGACTGACCTGGACATATCAGGTAATAATATTACTGACCTGTCAGAAGCTGCTTTTCGATCAATAAAAAATCTTAAAACTCTGAGACTAGGCTATGATGGCCTCTCTTCTGTGCCGAATGCTACAAGGAATCTCCGCACATTAAAAAAATTGGATCTCAGCCACAACATCATCAAAACTTTAGGCTGCTCGGATTTCTCCAATCTAAGAAGACTTGAAAAACTCTATCTTAACAACAATTTAATCTCAAAACTTGAAGGGTGTGTTTTCCTGGATTTAAGGGCCTTAAATAGCCTGACACTTAGAAGGAACAGAATCCTAAACCTGGGTGACGCTTTCACAAAGGGTTTGCAACATTTAAAGAGCTTGGATTTAGGATTCAATAAACTAACCAACATCAGAACAAATGACTTCAAAAGCTTAAGATCACTTGAGGATTTGTCTTTATATGACAATGAAATAAAGACACTGGAAGATGGGGCCTTTGTGGGTTTGGCCAAACTTAAAAATCTTGTCCTGCTAAACAATGTTATAGGTAAAAGTGAAATCCGGGGTGCTGTGTTCAAAGGACTTAGAAGCTTAAAAACTCTCAATATGGCTTCCAATGCTATCAAATATGAAAAAGATGAACAACTACAACAACCACCCTTCACTGACCTGTCATCTCTGGAAAACCTCTACATATTTAGTCAGCATTATAGTAAGTATATGAGACAGTCTTGTCTACCTTCCAACTTTCTTGAAGGTCTGAACATGTTATCAGAGTTCCAAGCAGGGAATCTTCATATTGTGTCCCTGCACCCTGACACATTCATTCACACACCCCAGTTGTTGTCCCTTGATATCAGCCAGAATTTCTTCCATGCCCTCTCCCCAGAGCTCTTTCACCCAATCCCCAAGCTTAAAAGACTCACCATCTCCAAAACTGAACTTGAGTCATTAGATTTCCTTATAGAAGCCAATCTCACTCAAGTCCGTTTCTTAAAGGTGAGACAGAATAAAATTAAATGGACCAATGAGACAGTGCTGCACTCTCTCCCAGCCTTAACTCTCCTGGATATGCAAAGGAATCCTTTCATTTGTGACTGCAGAAATGCTTGGTTTGTTTATTGGGCTGAGAGCAACAACCAAACACAAGTTGCTTATGCCCATGACTATCCATGTAGCTATCCAGATGATCTCAAGGACACTAAACTGTTGGACCTGGACACCCACTCCTGTTCAGTGGACCTAGGCATCTTCTACTTCATCTCAACCACTTCTCTGGTCCTCCTCACCCTGCTGGGGTCCTTTATCTATCATCTCCTGAGGTGGCAGGTGGTATATGCCTACTACCTCTTCCTGGCTTATCTCCATGACTCCAAGCGGAGGAACAGACAAACTCCTCATCAGTACGATGCCTTCGTTTCCTACAACACCCATGATGAATGCTGGGTCGTGAGGGAGCTGCTGCCAGAGTTGGAGGGAGTGCAGGGCTGGAAGTTGTGTCTTCACCACCGGGACTTCCAGCCAGGTATCACATATTTAGCACAACAATTGGTCATTGTATTGAAATGCATTGTTATTTCAGACATTTTATATGAAAGTTCACATTTTAGATGAATATTCTGGATAAACACAGGCTTGTGTGAGTGACCTGGATCCAGTACAGCATTAAATGCCATCTGAAACAGGAAGTTGCATAACACTAAGATTGTACCGATTCAGTTGCAACACGTAGTTAGCTGGTGTGTCCCAGTAACTACATACACTTACAACTAGTAGGTACATTGTCAAAAATCACTGCTTCCAAAGGATTTGTTTCTCATCGTGTTCCACAGGTAAACCCATCATAGAGAACATCACAGACGCCATCTACAGGAGCAGGAAAACCATCTGTGTGATCACCCACCGATATCTGCAGAGCGAGTGGTGCTCCAGAGAGATCCAGGTGGCCAGGTTGGTTTTGGGTCTTTCTATTTATAGTTGTATGACTGTCCAGTGGTTTGTTTCCCTGAAGCTTCATAGCTAATATTCCCTTTATTTCTCTCAATGTTCCAGACACACTCCTCTCATAGAACAGCAAAGTGCTTTATTTGACCGATGTTGTTTCTATACAAATAGACAATTGACATTCAAACATCGATTTGATCATTTTCACTCTCTTGCGGCTTTGCATCTGAGTTGTTGAGAGAAAACAATGTGCAATGTGGTTAGCTTCAGGTATGATGTTTTTTGGAAAATCACACCGTGTATGGGACTTGGGTTGTCTACGCAAACACTGAAATAAAAGACTGCTCTCTCCAGCTTCCGTCTTTTTGATGAGCAGAAGGATGTGCTGATCCTGGTGTTTCTCGAAGAGATCCCAGACCACCAGCTCTCACCCTACCACCGCATGAGAAGGCTGGTGAAGAGACGCACCTACCTGAGCTGGCCAAGAGCTGGGGAGGACACAAGGGTCTTCTGGCAGAAACTCCAGGTGGCTTTGGAGACCAGGGACTGGCCTGCTGAGGAGAACCCCATCCTCACCGGGGTGGAGAGGCAGTGACATAGACAACTGTCATGCTCCGATTTATATTTTATTTTTGGTTTTAACTTTTAAATATTTATTTTATATGTTACATGATTGAATAACATTAACCAATGCTAATACTTAATCAATCTAAGGTTATAATAGGCCTACACTTGCTTAGTTACATGTGTTGATTACTATTTCTATTAACCTAGCTGGTATTGCTCATTCTGATACTTAACTCTTTTTTTACTTTTCGCATTGTGTGTGTTGTTCTGTATTGCTAGATAATATTGCACTGTTGGAGCTAGAAAACACAAGCATTTCACTGCACCTACGATGACATCTGAAAATCTGTGTACGTGACTAATAAACATTAATTTGGTAATTGTCTTTGGAATGAACAGCTCTCCTATGATGTAACATTTTCATTATTACATTCAATTCACTTTGTGCAATATGTATTGTACCTTGTCAAGTGAAGCAAGTTGAATAAAGAACACTTGCTATATTTTGGAGCAACAGTGTTTGACTAGTTTTAATACAGAGATCAGTTAACCATTTCCTCGAGGTGCAACACACACACACGCACACACACACACACAAGTTTTAGCCTTTCTGCTGAGCATATTATAATATTATAGCCTGACAGATGGCAAAATGATTCATATTTATTGGTGGTGGATACAAGCATTTGTCTTTTTTGCCTGTCAGCTCAGCAATAATAGATAAATCACCAACAAACCCACACCGAATCTGATTAGTTGCAATTATCACAGAGTATGGTCTCATTTCTACTAAATAAGATTACCACACAGACTGTGCAGGAAGTATTACACACTTTGCATAACAGCCTATTGTGATGTTGGTGCAAGATTGTGATATCTCCTAGGCTACAGCACAGCTCCAAAACATATGGTTTGAATATATCCCTATAGGAATATTACAGAAACCACCCATGTTTATTAATCCATTTGTCAACTGCAAAGCACTATTCGTATAATAGTCTTCTTTGTCATTATACCTTTTTGTTCATACGTTTTACTTGTATTATAGACAGAACATGGTGAACTGTTTGAAAGGCCGTTAGCAGTATTATTTGCATGTTGTCCTCAATCAATGAAATCCATATGTTGTTTCTGAAAAAACAGTATAATCAACATTAACATCTGTATCATATTCTTTCATCTCTGTAACTAATACATGTAACACTAGTAAACACCCAGTCTATCAGTAACCCACCATGATAACATTAAATAGCTTCCCACTGGGCACAGACGTCAATTCAACATTTACTCCACGTGTGTAAAA
Organism: Oncorhynchus clarkii lewisi; assembly: GCF_045791955.1. NCBI lineage: Eukaryota > Metazoa > Chordata > Actinopteri > Salmoniformes > Salmonidae > Oncorhynchus > Oncorhynchus clarkii. Next base: position 18,816,041 of record NC_092157.1, on the reverse strand, counting down.
CGTAATTTTATAGAAATGACGTGGAAACAGCGTTGATTGAACCAGTTTGTGCCCTATGTGTTTCCTTGACCCGCTATGGAATTCAAACAAATATACAGGAGATTTAAGAGTCCTGATTTTCCTTCTCTACCAACATGCTTCCCAGGGTTGGGCTAACAGCAATATGCTCGGACACTGAAGGGCAGTTTGTGTGAGTGTCTGTGTTTGTGTCTAATGTTTGTCTATCTATGAAAAATACATGGTAGAGTTTGTAAGGTTAAACTAACAGGCTTTGAGGCAGTGCCACGTTTTCATGGAATGAGATTTACAGAGTTAACAAGAAACAGAGCTATTGGGTGCAGTGGGCACCTCTCTCATGGAGAGACAGAAAAGAGACCAGTCTCTTCCTCTTTCTTTCCTGGGAAAGCCATTATTCACAGTGGTTCATATTCCAGTGATATAGTCTATTCGTTGTTATAACAGATTTGACCATTGGTCATGTATCATATGGATGATTAGGACATGTTAAGATAGTATTTGAACCGACCCTGGTTTGAGTTCCCAGGGTCCACTAAGTACCCAAATCTCCATTGAACTTACTGGGAGCTGATGCTATAATTATTTAAAAAATATTGTATTTTAGTCAAAATCCATATACTTCAAAATCCATCACACATAAGAATGAGTGTTAACTGGACTGGCTAGTAGTCTGGCGATTAAGAGCGTTGGGCCAGTAACCGAAGGGTCACTGGTTCGAATCCCTGAATTGACTTGGTGAAAGGTCTGTTGATATGCACTTGGGCAAGGCACTTAACCCCAATTGCTCCTGTAAGTCACTCTTGATAAGATTGTTTACTATAACGTAATTGTGGTAGTTTGGATATTGTAGCGCTGCATTCTGCCTGTTGGAGCACCAGGGGGAGCTGTTGTATAACAAGTTGAACAGTGTTCTTAATGTTCTGTATAGGCAGAGTAATGCAGTAGTGTATTTCACTTTCATTCTCTCACCGGCCCTCCAGTTAGGCCTCCATGGTAAGGTCAGAGAAGCAGGCCGTTCCTAAACCTTATGCCCAGGAGAGGAGAGTCTCCTCTGTAACTCCAGATTGACAGTGTGTGTTTGAGAGAGAAATGCTGGTCATGTTTAGATTTCCTTCAAACATTTGGATAAATTGTTAGCTTTTTACAGAGAAACATGATCCAGCAACTGCTGAAGATAACATAGAGTTTTGGTTTTGAGAGGAAAGAATTTACTCTGTCCTTTACCCCTGTATCGCTCACTTGCTAACTCTGTCACTCGCTCAATTGAATTTCAATTCAATTTCAATTTAAGGGGCTTCATTGCCAAAGCAAGTGAAATATATATATATGTTTTACAGTAAAGATTACCCTCACAAAAGTTCCAAAAGAATAAAGACATTTCAAATGTCGTATTATCTCTCTCTGTCTCGCTCTCTCCCTTGGTTACTCTCTCTCTTTCTCAGTTCAAAGGTGTCATCAGTATTCACCCCCTTGGATTTTTAAAAACATTTTATTGTGTTACAAGTAGGATTAAAATGAATTTGATTGTCATTTTTTGTTAATGCTCTACACTTCAAAGTGGAAGAAAGATTATATATATATATTTTTTAAGACCAATGACAAATAAAACAGCAAAATACCTTGATTTGATAAGTAATCACTCCCCTGAGTCAATACATGTTAGGAACACCTTCGGCACCAATTACAGCTGTGAGTGTTCTTGGGTAAGTCTCTAAGAGTGATTACAGCTGTGAGTGTTCTTGGGTAAGTCTCTAAGAGTGATTACAGCTGTGAGTGTTCTTGGGTAAGTCTCTAAGAGTGATTACAGCTGTGAGTGTTCTTGGGTAAGTCTCTAAGAGTGATTACAGCTGTGAGTGTTCTTGGGTAAGTCTCTAAGAGTGATTACAGCTGTGAGTGTTCTTGGGTAAGTCTCTAATAGTGATTACAGTTGTGAGTGTTCTTGGGTAAGTCTCTAAAAGTGATTACAGCTGTGAGTGTTCTTGGGTAAGTCTCTAAGAGTGATTACAGCTGTGAGTGTTCTTGGGTAAGTCTCTAAGAGTGATTACAGCTGTGAGTGTTCTTGGGTAAGTCTCTAAGAGTGATTACAGCTGTGAGTGTTCTTGGGTAAGTCTCTAAAAGTGATTACAGCTGTGAGTGTTCTTGGGTAAGTCTCTAAGAGTGATTACAGCTGTGAGTGTTCTTGGGTAAGTCTCTAAGAGTGATTACAGTTGTGAGTCTTCTTGGGTAAGTCTCTAAGAGCTTTGCACACCTGGATTGTGAAATATTTGACCACTATTCCTTTCAAAATTCTTCAAGCTCTGTCAAAGTGTTGGGATCATTGCTGGACAGCCATTTTTTTGCGGGAGGTTTTCAAGCAGATTTAAGTCAAAACTGTAACTTGGCAACTCAGAAGACATTCACTGTCTTCTTGGTAAGCGACTCCAGTGTAGATTTGGCCTTGTGTTGTAGGTTTTTGCTGAAAGGTGAATTCCTCTCCCAGTGTTTGGTATAAAGCAGACTGAAGGTCTTCCTCTAGGATTTTGTCTGTGGTTAGGTCGATTCTGTTTTTTTTCATCCTGAAAAACTCCCTAGTCTTTACTGATGTCAAGCATACCCATACCATGATGCAGCTTCCACCATATTTGAAAATTAGGAGGCAATTATTCAGTGATGTGTTGCGTTGGATTTGCCCCAAACATAAGGCTTTGCATTTAGGCCAAAAAGTGTATTCCTTTGCCGTGCTTTTAAAAAAAAGTATTACTTTAGTGCCTTGTTGCATACAGGATGCATGTTTTGGAATATTTTATTTTGGTATATTATTTTATTTATATATATATTTATATATGGAGTGTACGATGTTTATCCATACTCTGTTTTATCCCATCACTGCCATTGAACTCTGGAGCTGTTTTATAATCACTAATGTCCTTATATTATATTATGTGTAGATCAATTAGTATTTTATGTAGATCAATAACCAACAGAAAATATCACAATTACATCTATTTCAATCCCACTTTGTAATGCAACAAAATTAGAAAAAAATCCTGGGTGGTGAGTACTTATGATACCCACTGTATGTTTACCTTGCCAAAGAAAATCTCTCTCTCTCTCTATCTCTCTCTCTCTCTCGCTTATTTGCTCCCTTTACCTCTGAGGATTTGAAAAGATCACAGCACCATTTATACACAATATAACATGTTTTTATTTCAGTGTTTTAGTGTGTTTCGACAGCTAGCGTTGGTGGCTAACCGCTGCTAATGATCTCCTATGTTGTAGGCTTTCACTAGCAAAGACATATTCTTACCAAGACCTTAAATTAGCACTCACACTGTGCTGAGAGAACCTCAATTACAATTTAATTTCTGCCTGCGAGTTGGGAAGACACATGGTTATGGTTATGGTGATTGCATTTGATTATTTTGTGTTCTGTGGGGAAAATAAGTTGGGCTTGACACAATGATTATTGATGGCCTTTTGTGTGGAATAGAAAACTCTGAAATAATGTTTAGAAAATCTGTATTTGCTGGAACATTTGAGAGGGTCAAGAGCTTCAGTCTTTATTTAACTAGGCAAGTCAATTAAGAACAAATTCGTATTTACAATGACAGCCTACCCCGGCAAAACCCTCCCCTAACCTGGACGATGCTGGGCCAATTGTGCGCCGCCCTATGGGACTCCCAATCATGTGATACAGTCCGGGATCAAACAAGGGTCTGTAGTGACGCCTCTAGCACTGAGATGCAGTACCTTAGACTGCTGCTCCACTCGAGAGCTCCCAGTCATTCAGGACATTCATGCCAAACGTCTGAGAAAGGCCCGGAAAATTGCTAAAAATCACCCCAGACATGGATTGTTCTCTTTGCTTCCGTCCAGCAGGCGGTACCGGAGCATCGGATCTTGGACCAACATGCTGCAGGACAGCTTCTTTCCACAAGCCACAACAGCTGCCCACTCACTCTCACGGACTATCTGCACTGACTCTATGCTCACCCACAGGTCTCTACCCACACACACACACACACAGCTGCTATATTGGTTACTATTACCATCAGTATTTATTCTGCTACTGGTCACGTTTTATCCCTGTTTATATGTACATACAGTACCTGCCGCAATACTCCAAGTTTTGTGTGTTTAGTTTATTTTATCATTTAAAAACAACGTACGCATACATAGTTATGCACTTGATTAAGAATCATTGAGGATATAACAAAAAAGTCTACGACTTATTTGCATTGTGGTCCTCTTCCATGAGAGCCGTGCACATTGTAAGAATGGTACTGCACTGACCTGTATTGTCACGGCTGTTCAAAGGAGAGGACCAAGGTGCAGCGTGGTGAGCGTACATTTTCTTTATTTTTATCAAAATGACACCAAACACTAAACACTACAAAAAAACAAACCGTGAAGCTCAAAAGCAAAGTGCTCTTAACAGAGACAACCTCCCACAAACACAGGTGGGGGAAAAGGGTACCTAAGTATGGTTCCCAATCAGAGACAACGATAGACAGCTGTCCCTGATGGAGAATCATACCCGGCCAACCACAAAGAAATAGAAAACATAGAACACAAAACATAGAATGCCCATCCCCAACTCACGCCCTGACCAAACCAAAATAGAGACATAAAAAGGATCTCTAAGGTCAGGGCGTGACATGTATACACTATAACTTGTATTCTCCTGTTCCTTTTCTTCTCTCATACTTCTCCTGTGTGTTTCTTATCTATATTTTTTACTGTTATTACTGCATTGTTAGGGAAGTAAGCGTTTCACTGTTTTACACCTGCTGTATCCTGTGCATGTGACAAACATTGAAACATTGAAACTTGACCAGGATAAACAGGATAAATAAATTATGTCCAGTGATTTAAAAGAGGGAAACCCAGACCCAACACATTATTCCTAATGTTCGATGTGAGTTTCGGCATTTTCCACATCTGTCAAGACCTTCAAAACACATCAGTCATCAGTGTTAATTGTTGCATATGTAAAATCTGAGGTAGCCCAGAACACAAACTTGCCTCCACATACTGGGCAAAAACTGGTTCAATCCACATTGTTTCCAAAACTGATTGGACCTGAAAAAAGTTTTTAACCTAAATCAAATGACATGGTGACATGTTTTGTTGATTTCACGTTAGTTGACAATCAACCAAATGTAAATCAAAACTAGACGTTGAACTGATGTCTGTGCCCAGTGGGCAGCTTCTAGCCACAACTCTTTAAACAGACACACAGACACAGACACAGACACACACAGATACACACACACACACACAGCTCTCACAAACAAACCTCTCTCCCCACAACTCTTTAAAAAGCCATGCGTTGGTGGAATACTCAGCATTTTAGGGAAATGTGATCCCAAGCTATAAAAATATAGCAGGCAGGCTTTGAACATTGTGTGTGTGTGTGCGTGCGTGCGTGTGTGTGTGTGTGTGTGTGTCTGTGTGTGCTGAGCCTTTGTGATGAGTGGTCTCAGCTGTGCAGGACACACAGTCATGACAACCAATCAGAGATAATTCAGAATCAGAGTGGATATGACGGCTGCATGGTCACCCGGGGGGAACTGTGTGTCTCTCTCTCTCTCTCTCTCTCTTTCTCTCTCTCTCTCTCTCTCTCTCTCTCTCTCTCTCTCTCTCTCTTCTCTCTCTCTCTCTCTCTCTCTCTCTCTCTCTGTCTCTCTCTCTGTCTCTCTGTCTCTCTGTCTCTGTCTCTTTCTCTCTCTTTCTCTCTCTCTCTCTCTCTCTCTCTCTCTCCCTCTCTCTCCCCTGCTCTCTCTCTCTCCTGCTCTCTCTCTCTCTCTCCCCTGCTCTCTCTCTCTCTGTCTCTGTCTCTGTCTCTCTCTCTCTCTCTCTCTCTCTCTCTCTCTCTCCCCTGCTCTCTCTCTCTCCTGCTCTCTCTCTCTCTCTCTCCCCTGCTCTCTCTCTCTCTGTCTCTGTCTCTGTCTCTCTCTCTCTCTCTCCCTCTCTCCCCTGCTCTCTCTCTCTCTCCATACCTTGCCTATTTGGTATTATGTTCGTTGGCACCATGTAGCCTACAGTGTGTTTTATTCTTTATCCCTATCGTAGTGAGCAGTGTAAAAGTACCACAAACGTTCAAGTATCTTATGCACTACTAGATAGTGATTGTCTCGGTTTATAATTAATCTAGCTAGCCACTAATCCAACCAAGGAAACGACTGATAAAAAGTTACATTTCCACTCAAAGCAGAAGTCCTAGCTGACGAGCTCAGAATTAGGAGCGTTCCATCCAGTCAGACCCATGATAGCGTGATCATAAAAACACAGGGAATTAAAAAGATGAGGAAAGTGGACTTTTTCCCGAGAGCTTTTGTTTAGTTAATTCCCTGTCGTCGACATCACTGCGCTAGCTCCGTTAGCCTGGAGAAAACGAGCGAGGAAGAGATTACATTTCAACTTCTAATTAAGGCAGCTTATTTACATATAGCTTTATAAATCATAATATATGCTAATGTGAATTTACACGGCAGAGTGCTGTGTAGACAGTTCACGTGTCCTAAATATGTCCATAAACATTATGTTTTTAAATAAATGTGTAATTTCTAGCTGCTTATCATGCATCTTCCTAAAATGTTTTCCAATTATGTGTTTTTCTTACATTGTTGAGTCGAGTGCAATTATGGTTTAGTGTAGATTACACGCTGCTCTACCCGCAAGACATACGCAATCAGAACGCAATTCAAAACACCGCAGTCATTTCTGTTTTACAGCTTGCGTTTCAGATTTGATGTAAATGTTATTTATAGGGTTTTAGTATAGGACAAGATATCTCGAGCAGAATGGTTGTCTGCGTTTATTTTTGCCAAAGGACCACCCTTTTAGACCAATCAACCGCTGGATCTAATCCATGGAACTCCCCCACATTCAACTGAGATGATCCAGAATAGTCTGGAATCCACTCCAAACCTACTGTAGGAACTTCTAGAACAACACGTACTACATGTAGAACTGGGATGATTCCAAATTTGCATAACTGATAATAAAGCAAAGAGACATCCAAGGCAGTCCTATGTATTTTAAACAGCATTTGTTGTATTGGAACACTGGAATGGTCTAAGGCAAAAAAGATCAACAGGAAAATGTGTTAATGTTTCTAAGCTTGCTGCCTGTTTGCATTTTTGGTGTGTGTGTAAGCGTGTGTTCCATGTTTTCCCTCAGGTTATAAATTGAAAACACGTCCTTCCTCTCGCTCTCTCGCTCTCTCCATTCTCCCACTCCCTTCTTTATAGCACTCCTGGAAAATGGTTGTCATTTGTTTGTGTGAACTTCCCATAACCCTCGGGAGTGGGGAGCGGTCCTGAATAAAACTCAGCGTGTGTGCTGTGTATTCTGTCAACCAACCTAATTCTCCCCCTCTCCTCTTCTCCTTCTTGCTTTTCCTCTTCCTCATATGTACCCTCCCCTCTCCTCATTATCAAGTTCTTCCTCTCTTCCTGCTCTTCTCTACATCTGGTTTCTCTCCTTCCACCTCCTTCCTCACAATTATTTGACGGTCTTCAATCTTCCTCTTTATCCCCCTTCCTTTCTCTCCTCCTCCCCTCTTCTATAATTCCCTATTCTGCATTCTCCTCTTCTATATTCCCCTCTTCTATATTCCCCTCTTCTATATTCCCCTCTTCCATATTCCCCTCTTCTATATTCCCCTCTTCTATATTCCTCTGTTCTATATTCCTCTGTTCTATATTCATCTGTTCTATATTCATCTGTTCTATATTCCTCTGTTCTATATTCCCCTATTCTATATTCATCTGTTCTATATTCCTCTGTTCTATATTCCCCTCTTCTATATTTCCCTCTTCTATATTCCTCTGTTCTATATTCCTCTGATCTATATTCCCCTCTTCTATATTCCCCTCCTCTATATTCCCCTCTTCTATATTCCCCTCTTCTATATTCCTCTGTTCTATATTCCTCTGATCTATATTCCCCTCTTCTATAATTCCCTCTTCTGCATTCTCCTCTTCTATATTCCTCTGTTCTATATTCTCCTCTTCTATATTTCCCTCTTCTATATTCCCTTCTTCTCTATTCCTCTGTTCTATATTCCCCTCTTCTATATTCCCCTCTTCTATATTCCTCTGTTCTATATTCCCCTCTTCTATATTCCCCTCTTCTATATTCCTCTGTTCTATATTCCCCTCTTCTATATTCCCCTCTTCTATATTCCCCTCTTCTATATTTCCCTCTTCTATATTCCCTTCTTCTCTATTCCTCTGTTCTATATTCCCCTCTTCTATATTCCCCTCTTCTATATTCCTCTGTTCTATATTCCCCTCTTCTATATTCCCCTCTTCTATATTCCTCTGTTCTATATTCCCCTCTTCTATATTCCCCTCTTCTATATTCCTCTGTTCTATATTCCCCTCTTCTATATTCCCCTCTTCTATAATTCCCTCTTCTGCATTCTCCTCTTCTATATTCCTCTGTTCTATATTCCCTCTTCTATATTCCCCTCTTCTATATTCCCCTCTTCTATATTCCCCTCTTCTATATTCCCCTCTTCTATAATTCCATCTTCTGCATTCTCCTCTTCTATATGCCCCTCTTCTATATTCCCCTCTTCTATATTCCCCTCTTCTATATTCCCCTCTTCTATATTCCTCTGTTCTATATTCCCCTCTTCTATATTCCCCTCTTCTATATTCCTCTGTTCTATATTCCCCTCTTCTATATTCCCCTCTTCTATATTCCTCTGTTCTATATTCCCCTCTTCTATATTCCCCTCCTCTATATTCCCTTCTTCTATATTCCTCTGTTCTATATTCCCCTCTTCTATATTCCCCTGTTCTATATTCCCCTCTTCTATATTCCCCTCTTCTATATTCCTTTGTTCTATATTCCCCTCTTCTATATTCCCCTCTTCTATATTCCTCTGTTCTATATTCCCCTCTTCTATATTCCCCTCCTCTATATTCCCCTCTTCTATATTCCCCTCTTCTATATTCCTCTCTTCTATATTCCTCTGTTCTATATTCCCCTCTTCTATATTCCCCTCTTCTATATTCCTCTGTTATATATTCCCCTCTTCTATATTCCCCTCCTCTATATTCCCCTCTTCTATATTCCTCTGTTCTATATTCCCCTCTTCTATAATTCCCTCTTCTGCATTCTCCTCTTCTATATGCCCCTCTTCTATATTCCCCTCTTCTATATTCCCCTCTTCTATATTCCCCTCTTCTATATTCCTCTGTTCTATATTCCCCTCTTCTATATTCCCCTCTTCTATATTCCTCTGTTCTATATTCCCCTCTTCTATATTCCCCTCTTCTATATTCCTCTGTTCTATATTCCCCTCTTCTATATTCCCCTCCTCTATATTCCCTTCTTCTATATTCCTCTGTTCTATATTCCCCTCTTCTATATTCCCCTGTTCTATATTCCCCTCTTCTATATTCCCCTCTTCTATATTCCTCTGTTCTATATTCCCCTCTTCTATATTCCCCTCTTCTATATTCCTCTGTTCTATATTCCCCTCTTCTATATTCCCCTCCTCTATATTCCCCTCTTCTATATTCCCCTCTTCTATATTCCCCTCTTCTATATTCCTCTGTTCTATATTCCCCTCTTCTATATTCCCCTCTTCTATATTCCTCTGTTCTATATTCCCCTCTTCTATATTCCCCTCCTCTATATTCCCCTCTTCTATATTCCTCTGTTCTATATTCCCCTCTTCTATATTCCCCTCTTCTATATTCCCCTCTTCTATATTCCTCTCTTCTATATTCCCTTCTTCTCTATTCCTCTGTTCTATATTCCCCTCTTCTATATTCTCCTCTTCTATATTCCCCTGTTCTATATTCCCCTCTTCTATATTCCCCTCTTCTATAATTCCCTCTTCTGCATTCTCCTCTTCTATATTCCTCTGTTCTATATTCCCCTCTTCTATATTCCCCTCTTCTATATTCCCTTCTTCTCTATTCCTCTGTTCTATATTCCCCTCTTCTATATTCTCCTCTTCTATATTCTTCTGTTCTATATTCCCCTCTTCTATATTCCCCTCTTCTATAATTCCCTCTTCTGCATTCTCCTCTTCTATATTCCTCTGTTCTATATTCCCCTCTTCTATATTCCCCTCTTCTATATTCCCCTCTTCTATATTCCTCTGTTCTATATTCCCCTCTTCTATATTCCCCTCTTCTATATTCCTCTGTTCTATATTCCCCTCTTCTATATTCCCCTCTTCTATATTCCCCTCTTCTATATTCCCCTCTTCTATATTCCCTTCTTCTCTATTCCTCTGTTCTATATTCCCCTCTTCTATATTCCCCTCTTCTATATTCCTCTGTTCTATATTCCCCTCTTCTATATTCCCCTCTTCTATATTCCTCTGTTCTATATTCCCCTCTTCTATATTCCTCTGTTCTATATTCCCCTCTTCTATATTCCCCTCTTCTATAATTCCCTCTTCTGCATTCTCCTCTTCTATATTCCTCTGTTCTATATTCCCTCTTCTATATTCCCCTCTTCTATATTCCCCTCTTCTATATTCCCCTCTTCTATATTCCCCTCTTCTATAATTCCCTCTTCTGCATTCTCCTCTTCTATATGCCCCTCTTCTATATTCCCCTCTTCTATATTCCCCTCTTCTATATTCCCCTCTTCTATATTCCTCTGTTCTATATTCCCCTCTTCTATATTCCCCTCTTCTATATTCCCCTCTTCTATATTCCTCTGTTCTATATTCCCCTCTTCTATATTCCCCTCCTCTATATTCCCCTCTTCTATATTCCCCTCTTCTATATTCCCCTCTTCTTTATTCCCCTCTTCTATATTCCTCTGTTCTATATTCCCCTCTTCTATATTCCCCTCTTCTATATTCCCCTGTTATATATTCCCCTCTTCTATATTCCCCTCCTCTATATTCCCCTCTTCTATATTCCTCTGTTCTATATTCCCCTCTTCTATAATTCCCTCTTCTGCATTCTCCTCTTCTATATGCCCCTCTTCTATATTCCCCTCTTCTATATTCCCCTCTTCTATATTCCCCTCTTCTATATTCCTCTGTTCTATATTCCCCTCTTCTATATTCCCCTCTTCTATATTCCTCTGTTCTATATTCCCCTCTTCTATATTCCCCTCTTCTATATTCCTCTGTTCTATATTCCCCTCTTCTATATTCCCCTCCTCTATATTCCCTTCTTCTATATTCCTCTGTTCTATATTCCCCTCTTCTATATTCCCCTGTTCTATATTCCCCTCTTCTATATTCCCCTCTTCTATATTCCTCTGTTCTATATTCCCCTCTTCTATATTCCCCTCTTCTATATTCCTCTGTTCTATATTCCCCTCTTCTATATTCCCCTCCTCTATATTCCCCTCTTCTATATTCCCCTCTTCTATATTCCCCTCTTCTATATTCCTCTGTTCTATATTCCCCTCTTCTATATTCCCCTCTTCTATATTCCTCTGTTCTATATTCCCCTCTTCTATATTCCCCTCCTCTATATTCCCCTCTTCTATATTCCTCTGTTCTATATTCCCCTCTTCTATATTCCCCTCTTCTATATTCCTCTCTTCTATATTCCCTTCTTCTCTATTCCTCTGTTCTATATTCCCCTCTTCTATATTCTCCTCTTCTATATTCCCCTGTTCTATATTCCCCTCTTCTATATTCCCCTCTTCTATAATTCCCTCTTCTGCATTCTCCTCTTCTATATTCCTCTGTTCTATATTCCCCTCTTCTATATTCCCCTCCTCTATATTCCCTTCTTCTCTATTCCTCTGTTCTATATTCCCCTCTTCTATATTCTCCTCTTCTATATTCTTCTGTTCTATATTCCCCTCTTCTATATTCCCCTCTTCTATAATTCCCTCTTCTGCATTCTCCTCTTCTATATTCCTCTGTTCTATATTCCCCTCTTCTATATTCCCCTCTTCTATATTCCCCTCTTCTATATTCCTCTGTTCTATATTCCCCTCTTCTATATTCCCCTCTTCTATAATTCCCTCTTCTGCATTCTCCTCTTCTATATTCCTCTGTTCTATATTCCCCTCTTCTATATTTCCCTCTTCTATATTCCCTTCTTCTCTATTCCTCTGTTCTATATTCTCCTCTTCTATATTCCCCTCTTCTATATTCCTCTGTTCTATATTCCCCTCTTCTATATTCCCCTCTTCTATATTCCTCTGTTCTATATTCCCTCTTCTATATTCCCCTCTTCTATATTCCCCTCTTCTATATTTCCCTCTTCTATATTCCCTTCTTCTCTATTCCTCTGTTCTATATTCCCCTCTTCTATATTCCCCTCTTCTATATTCCTCTGTTCTATATTCCCCTCTTCTATATTCCCCTCTTCTATATTCCTCTGTTCTATATTCCCCTCTTCTATATTCCCCTCTTCTATATTCCCCTCTTCTATATTCCTCTGTTCTATATTCCCCTCTTCTATATTCCCCTCCTCTATATTCCCTTCTTCTATATTCCTCTGTTCTATATTCCCCTCTTCTATATTCCCCTGTTCTATATTCCCCTCTTCTATATTCCCCTCTTCTATATTCCTCTGTTCTATATTCCCCTCTTCTATATTCCCCTCTTCTATATTCCTCTGTTCTATATTCCCCTCTTCTATATTCCCCTCCTCTATATTCCCCTCTTCTATATTCCCCTCTTCTATATTCCCCTCTTCTATATTCCTCTGTTCTATATTCCCCTCTTCTATATTCCCCTCTTCTATATTCCTCTGTTCTATATTCCCCTCTTCTATATTCCCCTCCTCTATATTCCCCTCTTCTATATTCCTCTGTTCTATATTCCCCTCTTCTATATTCCCCTCTTCTATATTCCCCTCTTCTATATTCCTCTCTTCTATATTCCCTTCTTCTCTATTCCTCTGTTCTATATTCCCCTCTTCTATATTCTCCTCTTCTATATTCCCCTGTTCTATATTCCCCTCTTCTATATTCCCCTCTTCTATAATTCCCTCTTCTGCATTCTCCTCTTCTATATTCCTCTGTTCTATATTCCCCTCTTCTATATTCCCCTCTTCTATATTCCCTTCTTCTCTATTCCTCTGTTCTATATTCCCCTCTTCTATATTCTCCTCTTCTATATTCTTCTGTTCTATATTCCCCTCTTCTATATTCCCCTTTTCTATAATTCCCTCTTCTGCATTCTCCTCTTCTATATTCCTCTGTTCTATATTCCCCTCTTCTATATTCCCCTCTTCTATATTCCCCTCTTCTATATTCCTCTGTTCTATATTCCCCTCTTCTATATTCCCCTCTTCTATATTCCTCTGTTCTATATTCCCCTCTTCTATATTCCCCTCTTCTATATTCCCCTCTTCTATATTTCCCTCTTCTATATTCCCTTCTTCTCTATTCCTCTGTTCTATATTCCCCTCTTCTATATTCCCCTCTTCTATATTCCTCTGTTCTATATTCCCCTCTTCTATATTCCCCTCTTCTATATTCCTCTGTTCTATATTCCCCTCTTCTATATTCCCCTCTTCTATATTCCTCTGTTCTATATTCCCCTCTTCTATATTCCCCTCTTCTATAATTCCCTCTTCTGCATTCTCCTCTTCTATATTCCTCTGTTCTATATTCCCTCTTCTATATTCCCCTCTTCTATATTCCCCTCTTCTATATTCCCCTCTTCTATATTCCCCTCTTCTATAATTCCCTCTTCTGCATTCTCCTCTTCTATATGCCCCTCTTCTATATTCCCCTCTTCTATATTCCCCTCTTCTATATTCCCCTCTTCTATATTCCTCTGTTCTATATTCCCCTCTTCTATATTCCCCTCTTCTATATTCCCCTCTTCTATATTCCTCTGTTCTATATTCCCCTCTTCTATATTCCCCTCCTCTATATTCCCCTCTTCTATATTCCCCTCTTCTTCATTCCCCTCTTCTATATTCCTCTGTTCTATATTCCCCTCTTCTATATTCCCCTCTTCTATATTCCTCTGTTATATATTCCCCTCTTCTATATTCCCCTCCTCTATATTCCCCTCTTCTATATTCCTCTGTTCTATATTCCCCTCTTCTATAATTCCCTCTTCTGCATTCTCCTCTTCTATATGCCCCTCTTCTATATTCCCCTCTTCTATATTCCCCTCTTCTATATTCCCCTCTTCTATATTCCTCTGTTCTATATTCCCCTCTTCTATATTCCCCTCTTCTATATTCCTCTGTTCTATATTCCCCTCTTCTATATTCCCCTCTTCTATATTCCCCTCCTCTATATTCCCTTCTTCTATATTCCTCTGTTCTATATTCCCCTCTTCTATATTCCCCTGTTCTATATTCCCCTCTTCTATATTCCCCTCTTCTATATTCCTCTGTTCTATATTCCCCTCTTCTATATTCCCCTCTTCTATATTCCTCTGTTCTATATTCCCCTCTTCTATATTCCCCTCCTCTATATTCCCCTCTTCTATATTCCCCTCTTCTATATTCCCCTCTTCTATATTCCTCTGTTCTATATTCCCCTCTTCTATATTCCCCTCTTCTATATTCCTCTGTTCTATATTCCCCTCTTCTATATTCCCCTCCTCTATATTCCCCTCTTCTATATTCCTCTGTTCTATATTCCCCTCTTCTATATTCCCCTCTTCTATATTCCCCTCTTCTATATTCCTCTCTTCTATATTCCCTTCTTCTCTATTCCTCTGTTCTATATTCCCCTCTTCTATATTCTCCTCTTCTATATTCCCCTGTTCTATATTCCCCTCTTCTATATTCCCCTCTTCTATAATTCCCTCTTCTGCATTCTCCTCTTCTATATTCCTCTGTTCTATATTCCCCTCTTCTATATTCCCCTCTTCTATATTCCCTTCTTCTCTATTCCTCTGTTCTATATTCCCCTCTTCTATATTCTCCTCTTCTATATTCTTCTGTTCTATATTCCCCTCTTCTATATTCCCCTCTTCTATAATTCCCTCTTCTGCATTCTCCTCTTCTATATTCCTCTGTTCTATATTCCCCTCTTCTATATTCCCCTCTTCTATATTCCCCTCTTCTATATTCCTCTGTTCTATATTCCCCTCTTCTATATTCCCCTCTTCTATAATTCCCTCTTCTGCATTCTCCTCTTCTATATTCCTCTGTTCTATATTCCCCTCTTCTATATTTCCCTCTTCTATATTCCCTTCTTCTCTATTCCTCTGTTCTATATTCTCCTCTTCTATATTCCCCTCTTCTATATTCCTCTGTTCTATATTCCCCTCTTCTATATTCCCCTCTTCTATATTCCTCTGTTCTATATTCCCTCTTCTATATTCCCCTCTTCTATATTCCCCTCTTCTATAATTCCCTCTTCTATATTCCCTTCTTCTCTATTCCTCTGTTCTATATTCCCCTCTTCTATATTCCCCTCTTCTATATTCCTCTGTTCTATATTCCCCTCTTCTATATTCCCCTCTTCTATATTCCTCTGTTCTATATTCCCCTCTTCTATATTCCCCTCTTCTATATTCCTCTGTTCTATATTCCCCTCTTCTATATTCCCCTCTTCTATAATTCCCTCTTCTGCATTCTCCTCTTCTATATTCCTCTGTTCTATATTCCCTCTTCTATATTCCCCTCTTCTATATTCCCCTCTTCTATATTCCCCTCTTCTATAATTCCCTCTTCTGCATTCTCCTCTTCTATATGCCCCTCTTCTATATTCCCCTCTTCTATATTCCCCTCTTCTATATTCCCCTCTTCTATATTCCTCTGTTCTATATTCCCCTCTTCTATATTCCCCTCTTCTATATTCCTCTGTTCTATATTCCCCTCTTCTATATTCCTCTGTTCTATATTCCCCTCTTCTATATTCCCCTCTTCTATATTCCTCTGTTCTATATTCCCCTCTTCTATATTCCCCTCCTCTATATTCCCTTCTTCTATATTCCTCTGTTCTATATTCCCCTCTTCTATATTCCCCTGTTCTATATTCCCCTCTTCTATATTCCCCTCTTCTATATTCCTCTGTTCTATATTCCCCTCTTCTATATTCCCCTCTTCTATATTCCTCTGTTCTATATTCCCCTCTTCTATATTCCCCTCCTCTATATTCCCCTCTTCTATATTCCCCTCTTCTATATTCCCCTCTTCTATATTCCTCTGTTCTATATTCCCCTCTTCTATATTCCCCTCTTCTATATTCCCCTCTTCTATATTTCCCTCTTCTATATTCCCTTCTTCTCTATTCCTCTGTTCTATATTCCCCTCTTCTATATTCTCCTCTTCTATATTCCCCTGTTCTATATTCCCCTCTTCTATATTCCCCTCTTCTAGAATTCCCTCTTCTGCATTCTCCTCTTCTATATTCCTCTGTTCTATATTCCCCTCTTCTATATTCCCCTCTTCTATATTCCCTTCTTCTCTATTCCTCTGTTCTATATTCCCCTCTTCTATATTCTCCTCTTCTATATTCCCCTGTTCTATATTCCCCTCTTCTATATTCCCCTCTTCTATAATTCCCTCTTCTGCATTCTCCTCTTCTATATTCCTCTGTTCTATATTCCCCTCTTCTATATTCCCCTCTTCTATATTCCCCTCTTCTATATTCCTCTGTTCTATATTCCCCTCTTCTATATTCCCCTCTTCTATATTCCTCTGTTCTATATTCCCCTCTTCTATATTCCCCTCTTCTATATTCCTCTGTTCTATATTCCCCTCTTCTATATTCCCCTGTTCTATATTCATCTGTTCTATATTCCCCTCTTCTATATTCCCCTCCTCTATATTCCCCTCTTCCATATTCCCCTCTTCTATATTCATCTGTTCTATATTCCCCTCTTCTACATTCCCCTCTTCTATATTCCCCTCCTCTATATTCCCCTCTTCTATATTCCTCTGTTCTATATTCCCCTCTTCTATATTCCCCTCTTCTATATTCCTCTGTTCTATATTCCCCTCTTCTATATTCCCCTCTTCTATATTCCCCTCTTCTATATTTCCCTCTTCTATATTCCCTTCTTCTCTATTCCTCTGTTCTATATTCCCCTCTTCTATATTCTCCTCTTCTATATTCCCCTGTTCTATATTCCCCTCTTCTATATTCCCCTCTTCTAGAATTCCCTCTTCTGCATTCTCCTCTTCTATATTCCTCTGTTCTATATTCCCCTCTTCTATATTCCCCTCTTCTATATTCCCTTCTTCTCTATTCCTCTGTTCTATATTCCCCTCTTCTATATTCTCCTCTTCTATATTCCCCTGTTCTATATTCCCCTCTTCTATATTCCCCTCTTCTATAATTCCCTCTTCTGCATTCTCCTCTTCTATATTCCTCTGTTCTATATTCCCCTCTTCAATATTCCCCTCTTCTATATTCCCCTCTTCTATATTCCTCTGTTCTATATTCCTCTGTTCTATATTCCCCTCTTCTATATTCCCCTCTTCTATATTCCTCTGTTCTATATTCCCCTCTTCTATATTCCCCTGTTCTATATTCATCTGTTCTATATTCCCCTCTTCTATATTCCCCTCCTCTATATTCCCCTCTTCCATATTCCCCTCTTCTATATTCATCTGTTCTATATTCCCCTCTTCTATATTCCCCTCTTCTATATTCCCCTCCTCTATATTCCCCTCTTCTATATTCCCCTGTTCTATATTCCCCTCTTCTATATTCCCCTCTTCTATATTCCTCTGTTCTATATTCCCCTCTTCTATATTCCTCTTTTCTATATTCCCCTCCTCTATATTCCTCTGTTCTATATTCCCCTCTTCTATATTCCTCTGTTCTATATTCCCCTGTTCTATATTTCTCTCTTCTATATTCCCCTCTTCTATATTCCTGTTCTATATTCCCCTCCTCTATATTCCTCTGTTCTATATTCCCCTCTTCTATATTCCTCTGTTCTATATTCCCATCTTCTATATTCCTCTGTTCTATATTCCTCTGTTCTATATTCCTCTGTTCTATATTCCCCTCTTCTAAATTCCCCTCTTCTATATTCCTCTGTTTTATATTCCCCTCTTCTATATTCCTCTTTTCTATATTCCCCTCCTCTATATTCCTCTCTTCTATACTATCCTCTATATTCCCCTCCTCTATATTCCCCTCTTCTATATTCCTCTGTTCTATATTTCCCTCTTCTATATTCCCCTCTTCTATATTCCTCTGTTCTATATTCCCCTCTTCTATATTCCTCTTTTCTATATTCCCCTCCTCTATATTCCTCTGTTCTATATTCCCATCTTCTATATTCCTCTGTTCTATATTCCCCTCTTCTATATTCCCCTCTTCTATATTCCCCTCTTCTATATTCCTCTGTTCTATATTCCCCTCTTCTATATTCCCCTCTTCTATATTCCCCTCTTCTATATTCCCCTCTTCTATATTCTTTAGTTCTATATTCCCCTCTTCTATATTCCTCTTTTCTATATTCCCCTCCTCTATATTCCTCTGTTCTATATTCCACTCTTCTATATTCCTCTGTTCTATATTCCCCTGTTCTATATTTCTCTCTTCTATATTCTCCTCTTCTATATTCCTGTTCTATATTCCCCTCCTCTATATTCCTCTGTTCTATATTCCCCTCTTCTATATTCCTCTGTTCTATATTCCCATCTTCTATATTCCTCTGTTCTATATTCCTCTGTTCTATATGCCTCTGTTCTATATTCCCCTCTTCTAAATTCCCCTCTTCTATATTCCTCTGTTCTATATTCCCCTCTTCTATATTCCTCTTTTCTATATTCCCCTCCTCTATATTCCTCTCTTCTATACTATCCTCTATATTCCCCTCCTCTATATTCCCCTCTTCTATATTCCTCTGTTCTATATTCCCCTCTTCTATATTCCCCTCTTCTATATTCCTCTGTTCTATATTCCCCTCTTCTATATTCCTCTTTTCTATATTCCCCTCCTCTATATTCCTCTGTTCTATATTCCCCTCCTCTATATTCCCCTCTTCTATATTCCTCTGTTCTATATTCCCCTCTTCTATATTCCCCTCTTCTATATTCCTGTTCTATATTCCCATCTTCTATATTCCTCTTCTATATTCCCCTCCTCTATATTCCCCTCTTCTATATTCATCTGTTCTATATTCCCCTCTTCTATATTCCCCTCTTCTATATTCCTGTTCTATATTCCCCTCCTCTATATTCCCATCTTCTATATTCCCATTTTCTATATTCCTCTGTTCTATATTCCCCTCTTCTATATTCCTATTTTCTATATTCCCCTCCTCTATATTCCTCTGTTCTATATTCCCATCTTCTATATTCCTCTGTTCTATATTCCTCTGTTCTATATTCCCCTCTTCTATATTCCGCTCCTCTATATTCCCCTCTTCTATATTCCTCTGTTCTATATTCCCCTCTTCTATATTCCCCTCTTCTATATTCCCCTCTTCTATATTCCCCTCTTCTATATTCCTCTGTTCTATATTCCCCTCTTCTATATTCCCCTCTTCTATATTCCCCTCTTCTATATTCCCCTCTTCTATATTCCTCTGTTCTATATTCCCCTCTTCTATATTCCCCTCTTCTATATTCCTCTTTTCTATATTCCCCTCCTCTATATTCCTCTGTTCTATATTCCCATCTTCTATATTCCTCTGTTCTATATTCCTCTGTTCTATATTCCCCTCTTCTATATTCCCCTCCTCTATATTCCCCTCTTCTATATTCCTCTGTTCTATATTCCCCTCTTCTATATTCCCCTCTTCTATATTTCCCTCTTCTATATTCCCTTCTTCTCTATTCCTCTGTTCTATATCCCCGTCTTCTATATTCTCCTCTTCTATATTCCCCTGTTCTATATTCCCCTCTTCTATATTCCCCTCTTCTATAATTCCCTCTTCTGCATTCTCCTCTTCTATATTCCTCTGTTCTATATTCCCCTCTTCTATATTCCCCTCTTCTATATTCCCCTCTTCTATATTCCTCTGTTCTATATTCCCCTCTTCTATATTCCCCTCTTCTATAATTCCCTCTTCTGCATTCTCCTCTTCTATATTCCTCTGTTCTATATTCCCCTCTTCTATATTCCCCTCCTCTATATTCCCCTCTTCTATAGTCCTCTGTTCTATATTCCCCTCTTCTATATTCCCCTCTTCTATATTCCCCTCTTCTATATTCCCCTCTTCTATATTCCTCTGTTCTATATTCCCCTCTTCTATATTCCCCTCTTCTATATTCCTCTGTTCTATATTCCCCTCTTCTATATTCCCCTCTTCTATATTCCTCTTTTCTATATTCCCCTCCTCTATATTCCTCTGTTCTATATTCCCATCTTCTATATTCCTCTGTTCTATATTCCTCTGTTCTATATTCCCCTCTTCTATATTCCCCTCCTCTATATTCCCCTCTTCTATATTCCTCTGTTCTATATTCCCCTCTTCTATATTCCCCTCTTCTATATTTCCCTCTTCTATATTCCCTTCTTCTCTATTCCTCTGTTCTATATCCCCGTCTTCTATATTCTCCTCTTCTATATTCCCCTGTTCTATATTCCCCTCTTCTATATTCCCCTCTTCTATATTCCCCTCTTCTGCATTCTCCTCTTCTATATTCCTCTGTTCTATATTCCCCTCTTCTATATTCCCCTCTTCTATATTCCCCTCTTCTATATTCCTCTGTTCTATATTCCCCTCTTCTATATTCCCCTCTTCTATAATTCCCTCTTCTGCATTCTCCTCTTCTATATTCCTCTGTTCTATATTCCCCTCTTCTATATTCCCCTCTTCTATATTCCTCTGTTCTATATTCCCCTCTTCTACATTCCTCTGTTCTATATTCCCCTCTTCTATATTCCCCTGTTCTATATTCATCTGTTCTATATTCCCCTCTTCTATATTCCTCTCCTCTATATTCCCCTCTTCTATATTCCTCTGTTCTATATTCCCCTCTTCCATATTCCCCTCTTCTATATTCATCTGTTCTATATTCCCCTGTTCTATATTCCCCTCTTCTATATTCCTCTGTTCTATATTCCCCTCTTCTATATTCCTCTGTTCTATATTCCCCTGTTCTATATTCCCCTCTTCTATATTCCCCTCTTCTATAATTCCCTCTTCTGCATTCTCCTCTTCTATATTCCTCTGTTCTATATTCCCCTCTTCTATATTCCCCTCTTCTATATTCCCCTCTTCTATATTCCTCTGTTCTATATTCCCCTCTTCTATATTCCCCTCTTCTATAATTCCCTCTTCTGCATTCTCCTCTTCTATATTCCTCTGTTCTATATTCCCCTCTTCTATATTCCCCTCCTCTATATTCCCCTCTTCTATATTCCTCTGTTCTATATTCCCCTCTTCTATATTCCCCTCTTCTATATTCCCCTCTTCTATATTCCCCTCTTCTATATTCCTCTGTTCTATATTCCCCTCTTCTATATTCCCCTCTTCTATATTCCCCTCTTCTATATTCCTCTGTTCTATATTCCCCTCTTCTATATTCCCCTCTTCTATATTCCTCTTTTCTATATTCCCCTCCTCTATATTCCTCTGTTCTATATTCCCATCTTCTATATTCCTCTGTTCTATATTCCTCTGTTCTATATTCCCCTCTTCTATATTCCCCTCCTCTATATTCCCCTCTTCTATATTCCTCTGTTCTATATTCCCCTCTTCTATATTCCCCTCTTCTATATTTCCCTCTTCTATATTCCCTTCTTCTCTATTCCTCTGTTCTATATCCCCGTCGTCTATATTCTCCTCTTCTATATTCCCCTGTTCTATATTCCCCTCTTCTATATTCCCCTCTTCTATATTCCCCTCTTCTGCATTCTCCTCTTCTATATTCCTCTGTTCTATATTCCCCTCTTCTATATTCCCCTCTTCTATATTCCCCTCTTCTATATTCCTCTGTTCTATATTCCCCTCTTCTATATTCCCCTCTTCTATAATTCCCTCTTCTGCATTCTCCTCTTCTATATTCCTCTGTTCTATATTCCCCTCTTCTATATTCCCCTCTTCTATATTCCTCTGTTCTATATTCCCCTCTTCTACATTCCTCTGTTCTATATTCCCCTCTTCTATATTCCCCTGTTCTATATTCATCTGTTCTATATTCCCCTCTTCTATATTCCTCTCCTCTATATTCCCCTCTTCTATATTCTTCTGTTCTATATTCCCCTCTTCTATATTCCTCTGTTCTATATTCCCCTCTTCTATATTCCCCTCTTCTATATTCCTCTGTTCTATATTCCCCTCTTCCATATTCCCCTCTTCTATATTCATCTGTTCTATATTCCCCTGTTCTATATTCCCCTCTTCTATATTCCTCTGTTCTATATTCCCCTCTTCTATATTCCTCTGTTCTATATTCCCCTCTTCTATATTCCCCTCTTCTATATTCTTCTGTTCTATATTCCCCTCTTCTATATTCCTCTTTTCTATATTCCCCTCCTCTATATTCCTCTGTTCTATATTCCCCTCTTCTATATTCCTCTGTTCTATATTCCCCTGTTCTATATTTCTCTCTTCTATATTCCCCTCTTCTATATTCCTGTTCTATATTCCCCTCTTCTATAATTCCGTCTTCTGCATTCTCCTCTTCTATATTCCCCTCTTCTATATTCCTCTGTTCTATATTCCTCTTTTCTATATTCCCTCTTCTATATTCCCCTCTTCTATATTCCTCTGTTCTATATTCCTCTGTTCTATATTCCTCTGTTCTATATTCCCCTCTTCTATATTCCCCTCTTCTATATTCCTCTGTTCTATATTCCCCTCTTCTATATTCCCCTCTTCTATATTTCCCTCTTCTATATTCCTCTGTTCTATATTCCTCTGTTCTATATTCTCCTCTTCTATATTCCCATCTTCTATATTCCCCTCTTCTATATTCCTCTGTTCTATATTCCCCTCTTCTATATTCCCCTCTTCTATAATTCCCTCTTCTGCATTCTCCTCTTCTATATTCCCCTCTTCTATATTCCTCTGTTCTATATTCCTCTGTTCTATATTCCCCTCTTCTATATTCCCCTCTTCTATATTCCTCTGTTCTATATTCCTCTGTTCTATATTCCTCTGTTCTATATTCCTCTGTTCTATATTCCCTCTTCTATATTCCTCTGTTCTATATTCCCCTCTTCTATATTCCTCTGTTCTATATTCCCCTCTTCTATATTCCTCTGTTCTATATTCCCCTCTTCTATATTCCTCTGTTCTATATTCCCCTCTTCTATATTCCTCTGTTCTATATTCCCCTCTTCTATATTCCTCTGTTCTATATTCCCCTCTTCTATATTCCTCTGTTCTATATTCCCCTCTTCTATATTCCTCTGTTCTATATTCCCCTCTTCTATATTCCTCTGTTCTATATTCCTCTGTTCTATATTCCCCTCTTCTATATTCCCCTCTTCCATATTCCCCTCTTCTATATTCCTCTCTTTCGGGAATATAGACACATTTCATTACTGAACCACACATCTTATCAGACATTCTCTCTCTCCTTCCTAACACATCTTCATCCCAGAACTCTCATCACACACACACACACACACACACACACACACACACACACACACACACACACACACACACACACACACACACACACACACACACACACACACACACAAAAGCATCACAGAGAAGAAGAGGGGTGTGTGTGCAGTGCATGAAAATGTTTGTCAAACTATTTGCATTACCCCCCTGACTGGTGTGTTCGAACCGAAAACTCATTTGAATATTGTAAACAAATGTAGCCGAGGGAGAGAAGGTGATAGGTTAACCTGGGCTAGAATGATTTGCATAATTGGTTCTGGTGGTTTAAATTACAGCACACTGTATGGGTGAAGGGAGAGGGATGGAGGGAGGGAGGGAGGGAGGGAACTTACAGCCCAAACCAGCCAATTGGATTGTAGAAACTCCCTCTCTGTCCAACCCGTCGAAATACAGGTCCCTCCCCTCAGCCTGTCCCCATCACAAGCAAGGTGTCAGATTGCTGTGTGTGTGTGTGTGTGTGTGTGTGTGTGTGTGTGTGTGTGTGTGTGTGTGTGTGTGTAAGCCAGACAAGGAGAGAGAGAATGAATTTGCATTCCATATCTGCACCCAAAATGTGGAAGGCGAGGGAGGCCACACAGAGAGAGTTGAGTGGAGAGGGAGGGCCCATTTCCCCTCTACAAAATAAAACTCAATTTTCGCAGCTCCATATCCTGGCTGAATTGTGTGTATGTGTGTATGTGTGTACATGTGTGTGTGTACAGGGATAAGGGCACAGTAAATAAATCACGGGGGCTTTCTAGCAGAAGGTCACTGTCTGACCCCTCTGTCTCATTTTAGGACACACACACACACACACATACACACACACACACACGCACACACGCACACACACAAACACACACACATTGTCTGACAGTCTCCTGCCCCTGATTTCGGGGAGACCTGGGATATTCTCCAACCATATTACCTTCTCCCACAGTCGGTGTCAGATTGGAGTCAGACACACTCTCACACACACCTAGACAGTCAGTCAGGGAGGCCGGAGGGAGGGCCGAAACGCTCTGGTAAATATATCTAAATCTTTGATCAAGTTTTTTGTGTGTTTGCATCGAGATTTTGTTATAATTGGGCCTGTGTGTGTGTGTGTGTGTGTGTGTGTGTGTGTGTGTGTGTGTGTGTGTGTGTGTGTGTGTGTGTGTGTGTGTGTGTGTGTGTGTGTGTGTGTGTGTGTGTGTAACTGAGCACATCTATACCCAAAGCTGTCTGGATCCTTATCTGTCCTTTTAGAGAGGTGGTTTTGGTGGGAGTGGCTGACCATCATCTACTGTATAATCATGTGAGGGAGGTCTTTACTTCATCACAGTGCTCCATTGGTGGGAGAAGGAGAACTCATTTTCATAGGGATGATTGACAAATGTGAGTAACCGTCTGTAACCATTTTCAGTAAATTAAACTGGCTTGTAAATGTTGATGATGAGCCTGAAAATATGTGCTGTCATAAAATGTACGTTTTGTGTAAAAAAAAAATATACATCTTTTTTTCTTGAATTGCTAATGTAAAACAAGCCTCTAAAATGAATTGAAAGAAGACATGAATATTACTGAGTTTAGTTTGGTTATTTATTGTGCTAACATTGAATTATTCAGTCATACTGAAAACAGATACATGGAACAGACATATACATTATAACATCAATTCTGATACTGAAACGATTCTGAAATGAGGTTGTTACTATGAAGATAAATGCAATAAGACATATAATTACAATACACCAGTGCCATTTCACATACAACATGCACTGAATAGTTATAAAACTATACATTATTAACAAATACATACCTTATTATCAAACATTATTATTATACTTATGCAACAAAAAATATATATTCTCATGAGCCATTTACTTTATTTTCGTATTATTATCTTTTACTATTTCTTATGGTTGTTGCATTATCGAGAAGGAACCTGCAAGTAAGCATTTAATGGAAGGGTGTATACCATGTGTACCACCCTTACATATGACTAATAAAACCTGAAACAAAGGCAACATCAGAATTTAGTAAACATTGTCAGTACATAGAAATCAGAAGAACATTAAATAAATGTGGCTGATTTAAAACCTACCCTTTCTTCCTCTGGTTTTGGACACCAGCTGCATGCATTAATATGAAACAGTTAGAGGAAACAAGAGATTGGGGTCTCTCTCTCTCTCTCTCTCTCTCTCTCTCTCTCTCTCCTGCTCTCTCTCTCTCTCTCTCTCCTGCTCTCTCTCCCGCTCTCTCTCTCTCTCTCTCTCTCTCTCTCTCTCGCTCTCCTCATCTGACACATTGGAAATGAGAAACAGGGTGCACATTTTCAAATTCTTCCTAGAAAGGTGTAGCAGACATTGTGTTCACCTTCTCTACACCTTTCCCATTCTCTTTTTCCCTCTACATGTCCCTCCAAATCAAATCTTCCTTCTCTTTCTACATTTCCTAAAATGTTACCCCATTTTCCCCTCCCTCTCTCCCTCCATCCCTCCATCCGTCTCTGACCTTCAGCTTTGTGAGGGTGGAAATTGTGAACACCTAACTAGGGGGCTTAAGTGTAATCATGTAGTTAGCTGTAGAGATAGATTTAGACCAGGCAGACTGAGACTGACTGGTCCTGGGTCTGAGACTGATCCTTTATGGAAACAAACGCACACACACACCGCCCTGCCCAGAATGATTGGAGAGGAAATCAGACATTTGGTGTCTACTTCTACTTCCATAGGTGTCTGGCACTGGTACACATTCCACCAGGCTTAAACTAATAGTGTTGTTTTGGGAACGGACTTCTGGGAAAACTGGGAATACATTGAGCGCTTTGTTCTTCGCTTTGACTGTAGGCATTTAAGGTTTGTCAGGGTGTTTTACATTTTTCTCATTAACCATTTATTAATTATTTATCTTCTTGTGTTCTTTGGGGAGTTTGTATTAATGTCACGATTTTCTGTCTCAGATCTTTCAAAAATCTAAAACCCAATCAGTTAACTTCAAGAAAGCCTGAACACACAATGGCAGGCAGGTCACCACGACAGCAGTCAGTATTCAACGTCCATCCATTTCTGAGAATGTGACGTAGAAACCGGACACTAGAGACAACAATAAGCGCTGTTACCTTCAAGTAGGCTTTTGTTTTGCTAGGGTGTTGTGGACGGGGATGACAGATGGGCGTAAGCATCTGCCTCTGGTCCGAAGGTTGCATGTTTGAATACAGTGATAGAAAGTTGTTTTTTATCTATTTTTTTATAAGCCTATCCCAAACCTTAATCCTTACCTTAACCATTCAAAGTTTATGCCCAACCTTAAGAATTCAGAGTTAATTCCTAAAAATTTACCTTGGAAGGACACAAAGAAGTAACCAAACACTTAAAATTTGACATTTGGACAGTAGCGGTGTGTGGGTAAACTCACTGGGGAAGCCAAGCCAGAAAAAAAGCCACATTACAACCTATGTGCTGTGATAATTGCATTGCTTGCTCTATAAATGATTAGTTCATATGCCTTGCGACTGTGGGCTAAGACAATAAGAAGAAACAGATGCAAAATAAATTCAACCAAACCAGAGAGCAACCTCTGTCTGGTGAAGTCCACAAAGCATGTTCCATGTAACAAACTGTTACATGACCTACAGCAAGGTCAAGCAAGTTCATGTTTCTGACATTTTCAGACTACTAAACAACTATTGATTTAGAACCACGGAGAGTTACTGCAAGTCTCAAAGAAAACAGGAGCTGCCTCCACTATTCCAGCACCATTTAAATTTCATCATCATCAAATCACCTATGCTTAGTCTAATACAGTCACAGTCTAATACAGTCAACTAAACGATACTAAAAGCAATTTAGTCCAGTCAACGTAAGCTAAATAGTATCTGGTTGTCCATGATTCTGATTTGTGTGTGTGTGTGTGTGTGTGTGTGCGTTCAAGTAGAATAAACATGTTGACTGACCCTACTTGTAGAGAAATGCCATCCCCCTCTCTTACAGTACACACTTTAATTTTTGTTGTCCTAGGCTACCTGGCTAAAATGCTTGCTCGCTAGCCTAACTTCCTTTCATGGGCAACGTTAGCTAGTTAACATTAGAGGGTCAGTTTTAGCTAGCTAGCTAGCCACCGGAGGACAACAGCACAATGAGATGCAACAATTCAAGTTGTTTCTGTCAATGGCATATTCATCTTGATGCGATGTGATTGGACTGAATCCAAATCCAACTGGCTTCCCTTGACACTTTAATTTTGATGCGCCAGAACTATTCACTGTTGAGCTACCTCACTTTAGCTCAACACTGATTGGATTTTATTTGATACTTTTTTAATCAAGGGAGGCCAAATGCTTGCTGGCTTTCCTTGCATTGTTACGGGTGGCAACAATGTCATACTCTTTACAAACAGACAGCATCAGATAGATGGCCTACACACACAGAGACAGGGGCGCTGTTTCACTCTCTCGGATGCTGTCTCCAGTGAGATACATTCAGCCTCATTGAGACAAAATATACATACCTTTGTATGTATTTCTTGCCAACGGAAGCCTGACTTTGACATTTTGACGTTTGAGAAACGTGGACAAGCGTCTTATTCTAACGTGAGACTGTGAGAGCTTGTTGCACAATGGCCGTTGCAGGACGAGATTGCTCAGCCCTGTATTCCCGATCATGTCCGATAGGTGTCAGTGTGTACCTATCTACACGACATGGCAGCCTCCGCTGGGAACTGCTATAAGATGGTGTGATCAGGGGAGTGGTAGAAAGCGAGGGAAGCAAGGAGGGAGAGAGAGAGAGAAAGGAAGAGAGATGAGCTGTTTGTCGATGGGTTATTGTCAAAGAGAGAAAATGGTGAACAAGCCGGTCTTTAGCTCTGCTTCTAGAATATTCTAAAGTAGCATCGATGATATGCACCCTGAAGTATTTGCCTTATCATGAAGTGCATTTATGATGGTGGAACCATACACATTCATCAAAGGGCTAGGAACGTTTTCTAAATAGAACCACCTTTCCTCCCTCTTCTCTCCCCCTCCTCAAAACAATACAGAAAACAACCGTTTTAAAACGCAATGACCCAGTCGATGTTTTGAAAATATTTCACCCTGTCTCGTTCTTTCTCTCTGTGATTATTTTTCCTCTCACCATCCTTATCTCTTGCTCTTCTTCCCCCCCCTTCTCTCTCTGCAAATCTGCTTATTGTATTACAGTTTATAATTAAAAAAAATGTCATGAAGTTACAAAATAATAAAAAAAATTCCAAGAATCAGAATGATTATACTCGAAATCTACTCTCACTCTCTTTCTCTCCCCTTCTCTCGTTCTATCTCTCCCTCGCTCTTATCTCCATCATCTAATTCAAATTTGTATGAATTTTCTGCAAGCTCTTCCAGCTCTGACCCGGAACTCTGACATATATAATGTTCTTAATATCCAGATTAAATGTTTCTTTAATCTCTTCCACAACATGTGAAATTATTTCTGCAATCAACTACAAAGTCCCTGTCCTGATCCTGATTGGGCTTTGGCTTCTAAAAAACACTAGCCGTACCATGCAGATGTTCTCCTCTCTCTCCTCACCCCTTCTCTCCGCCTCTTCCCTCTTCCTTAACATAATCAGTAGGCTGTGTATACTGGTTATGGCTGTATGAAAATTGTATGAATGTTCTCTGTAGGCCTACAGTCAATAGTATAGGTGCCCTCTGCTAAAGCTACTTTAACTTCAAATCAAGGACAAGGTACTTGTGTGTTTGTGTGTGTGTGTACTAGAGGACAGGCCTGTGTGCTCTGATGTGTTAGTCCAGACAGAGCATCCTCTTTAAGCAGAGTGAGAAGCTCTGGTCTCTGATGTTGAACAGGGTAAATTGGAAGTGAAGATTGCCTTCCTTTCGACTTTATCTTTCCCCAATAAAACAGACCTGCGTTAGACTACAGCAACACCTATTGATTTTAACATCCTGGTAAATTAAGAAGGAGACAGGTTGGCTATTAGAGCTGGGGTGGTCACTAGAGAGAGAGAGAGAGAGAGAGAGAGAGAGACCCCATCTCTAACAGCTGTTGTCTAAGCCCAGCAGGTATGTCTGATGCTGAGGTGAGAGAGATAGAGGGAATGCAAATGAGAGACAGGAAATCTACAGTATGCAGCGGTGGTAATATATAGGGTAATATCAAGAGTAATGACTAAAATAAAGAATCCTAGAAGGCACAGAGATACAGGCAGGCCCGATTCAATTCTATTATAGCTAATGTGAGGCTACAGGAATCTGGTTTTGGAACCTTCATTTGTTACACATTAAATGTTAGATTTGTCTTTAGGTTTGTGTTGGTGTATGTGTGTGTATGGCTGCAGGAGATATAATGGTTTGGAGAGAGGGGGGGGGGGGGGAGAAATGGAGGGAGGGAGAGAGAGAAATAGAGAGAGGGAGAGAAATAGAGAGAGGGAGAGAAATAGAGAGGGAGAGAGAGAGAGAGAGAAATAGAGAGAGGGAGAGAAATAGAGAGGAAGAGAGAGAGATAGAAATAGAGAGGGAGAGAAATAGAGAGAGAGAGAAATAGAGAGAGAGAGAGAAATAGAGAGGGAGAGAAATATAGAGGGAGAGAAATAGAGAGGGAGAGGGTGGAGGTATAAGGTAAGCTTAGCTTTTCTTACATGAACAAGATTGTACATTTTTCTAATTATGATTTGAAAAGCAATCATGCAAGTTCACTAATCCTCTATGTCAATTTCTACTGCAGAAGTGACATTTATCCTATTATTGTGTTATATAGAACTATATGACACCCATATTGGTGCTTTAATATGAAAAATGCAATAGGGGCAGTGACTGATGATTCCTATCACTAAGGTGATCATTTTTCATACAATATGTTAGACCCAAAAAGGATGAAACATGAGGATTTTTTATTGATCATTATTCTTATGCGTGCAAACCTGCTTCTGTAATTTGTTTCCAATCAAAATCTGAAATATGATTCATATAGGACATCACAATGGTAGAATGCACTCATAATTCATTTGATAACAAGAGGAAATTATTGAGACATGGGGAAATTCAAGAAACCCAATTTGTTCAATTTCCTCTATTGCGATTATCTTTTAACATGTTATTTTTTCCAGCCTATTTTATAATGAATTTTAAACAAGTGCCCTGGGCTTAGGAAGGATAAAAGGAGAGAAGATAGAAAATAAGGGAAAAAGAAACCCCAGCCATTACTGCCAGGTGTGAAAGGGTTTGGTAAATCACCTTGGGATATTAAGCAACCTAATTGACAAAAGTGCAAATTAATTTCTATTCTCTGCACTAAAGGTGTCTGTATGCACCAGGCTTGTGTTTCACTTTGTGTGTGTGTGTGTGTGTGTGTGTGTGTGTGTGTGTGTGTGTGTGTGTGTGTGTCTCTGAGTGCTCTACCCAGAATGGAAGGAGGAGGGTAGCGTATAAGATCTTGACGGAGGAATCCCACCCTAATTCATTGATTGCCCTTTGGAAATGATGTCTGTTAATTGTTAGGTAATTAACATGGTGCAGTGTAATTATGTTCGCTTAAAGGGCCAATTAATGTTTCAACATGTCGTCTGGGCACCGAGGCGGCTCTGTGTGTGTGCGTGTGTGTATATGTGTGTGTGTGTGTGTGTGTGTGTGCGTGTGTGTATGTGTGTGTAGTCTAAACCTGTCATTTGGCTACCAGACAGATGGCACATTGTCAACAGCTGACATCTTTAGTTTTCCCTGATGTGAAAAAAACCTGAAAAAAAACTGCTGCGGCGATGTTGCCGTGGGGATGTCTTTTTGTTTCAGCCTGGTTAATGAAGTGCTAATTGAGCGTCATTATTTCGCTCATCACACACGACCAATGGAGATGTCAAGAGGCACTCCAGCAAAGCCTGCTGCGTAGAACAGATGAAATCTGACCACAATCTGTTGATGCTACAAATTATGGTGAAAATGTAATGGCCATTTTAGCAGATTTAAAATGATGCTTTTACTAAATAAGTGATACAAAATGCTTTAAATTAGTGTTAGCCTTTAACAGTAATTACATATCACCTTACATCAGAACATGTACAATATATTCATGTAAGATTTATTTTTCATGTAATATTTATTTTTCATGTAAGATTTATTTGGTATTTATTATATAGACACACTTGTTTTAAAAATGTAAAAATATACATGACATACTTTATAATGGAATAAACTTAACAAAATAACTTTCCCATTATCTATGAGTTAGATTGGATGCTCAAAATTACAGTGTTCTATTTTGTAGACATGCAAAACGTGAATTCATATCACTCAAAACAATACATCACTACGTCTGTCTTTAATTTCTTATGCTCCGGATAACAACTTCACTACTTTGTTCTTTCTTACTGTATAGTGTCCGCAGTGTGTGTGTGTGTGTTTGTGTGAGACTGTAAACGGCCATGTCACTGTTACCCTATTTGTTGTTGTCCTCCCATTTTCATTGGCAACGTATCCTATCGATATTCAGAGAGAGAGAGAGAGAGAGAGAGAGAGAGAGAGAGAGAGAGAGAGAGAGGGTGAGAAGGTTCTGAGGTAGCATAGTCTGTTAACACTTACAGCTAATCAACATGACATAATTTTTATCGGCCCTAGAATAACACACACACACACACACACACACACACACACACACACACACACACACACACACACACACACACACACACACACACACACACACACACACACACAGTGTTTAACAAGATTTTTTGAATAACTACCTCATCGCTGTACCCCACACATATAGTTAGTTATCTGTTCGGTCCCCCATTCGGGCTGTGAATTTCAAACACAGATTTAACCTCGAAAAGAAGGCCACCTACTGGTAGATGGGTAAAAATAAAAAAGCAGACATTCAATATCCCTTTGAGCATGAGGAAATTATTAATTACACTTTGGATGATGTATCAATACACCCAATCACTACAAAGATACAGGCTTCCTTCCTTCACTACAAAGATACAGGCGTTCTTCCCAACTCAGTTGCCGGAGAGGAAGGAAACCACTCAGGGATTTCGCCATGAGGCCAATGATGACTTTAAAACAGCTACATGTCACGTTCGACCTTAGTTCCTTTGTTTTGTCTTTGTTTTAGTTGGTCAGGGTGTGAGTTGGGTGGGCAGTCTATGTGTGTTTTTCTATGTTGGGGTTTTGAGTTTGGCCTAGTATGGTTCTCAATCAGAGGCAGCTGTCAATCGTTGTCCCTGATTGAGAATCATACTTAGGTAGCCTGGGTTTCACTTTTGGTTGGTGGGTGTTTGTTTTCCGTGTTTGGTCCACACGGTACTGTTTCGGTTTTCGTTCGTTCACTTTATTGTTTTGTATTTCAGTGTTCAGTTCGTTCATGAATACTTACCACGCTGTGCTTTGGTCCGATCCTTCTTCCCACGACAGCCGTTACACTACAGTTTAATGGCTGTGGTAGAAGAAACTGAGTGTGAATCAACAACATTGTAGTTACTCTACACTACTAACCTACATGACAGAATAAAAATATTCCAAAACATGCATCCTGTTTGCAATTAGGTAATAAAGTAAAACTGCAAAAAACTTGGCAAAGAACTTTATGTCCTGAATACAAAGTGATATGTTTTAGGCAAATCCAACTCAACACATCACTGAGTACCACTCTTCATATTTTCAAGCACAGTGATGGCTATATCATGTTATGAGTATGCTTGTCAGCGACAATGACTAGGGAGTTTTTTGGGATAAAAATAAACGGAGCACAGGCAAAATACTAGAGGAAAACTTGGTTCAGTCTGCTTTCCAACAAACAAAATATTATTTTGCCTTTATTTAACTAGGTAAGCCAGTTAAGAACTAATTCTCATTTACAATGACGGCCTACCCAGGCCAAATCCTAACCCAGACGACGCTGAGCCAATTGTGCGCCGTCCTATGGGACCTTTCAGCATATAAATAACCTAAAACACGGCCAAATATACGCTGGAGTTGCTTTCCAAGACGACATTGAATGTTCCTGAATGGCTTAGTTAGATTTTCAAGCCAATTTAAGTAAAAACTATGGCAAGTCTTGAAAATGGCTGTCTACCAATGACAACCAACTTGATAAAAAATTATATGCAAATATTGTACAATCAAGGTGTGCAAAGCTCTTAGAGACTTACCCAGAAAGACACAGCTGCAATCACTGCCAAAGGTGATTCTAACATGTTTTGACTCAGGTATGTGAATACTTACGTAAATGAGACATTTCTACATTTCATTTTCAATACATTTGAAAAAAATTCCAAAAACATGTTTTCACTTTGTTATTATGTGGGTGTGTAGATGTTTGAGGAAAAATGTTTTAATCCGTTTTGAATTCAGGCTGTAACACAACAAAATTTGGAATAAGTCAAAGGGTGTGAATACTGTCTGAAGGCACTGTATTTATGGTTGTCATAATGCCCTTTGGAAGATTTGCATTTTGAGTAATTAACATTGAAATCTGAACATTTATTGGATGTAAAAGCAATTTTGAATTTGAGAAAATATTCCCAACCTGAACCATCCGCTACATCATTATTAGAGAAGCAGTGAAGCAAACACAAACTGGATGACTTGCTGGGGTTTGGTCACTCTCACAATTACCCCTTATATTATGACAAATAAAGGGCTATGAATTTAGATTTCTGATTGTTTGCAACCCCTTTTGGCAACGATGCTTGAGCTGAAACTGGAAGGTCGTTTTTAGGCAAATAAATCTATATAAGCCAATATGCTGACAGTATTACTCAATTCAGAATAAAGTAAAATAGAGCTTTGTCTCAGTGTGACTATTTTGGGATATGTCCCACAATGTATTGTATTGTTGATAGTGTCGTGAAAGCATTTAGTGAGAACTACATGAGCAGGTTTGTACATCAATATGAATCAATATGAAGGCAGGATGGTGTGTGGTTGACTGCCTCAGTCACGAGGTATGTGCTTACAGTGGAGTTTACACACATGTCTGTGTACTTCTAAGTTTACTGTCTGTAGTTAGAAAACAGAGCATCAGAGTTTAAATAGAAAACACATAGAATTGTGTTGCTCATTCATCTTCTTCGTCTTCGTTTTCTTCGTAAAAAATATTAAATAATGAACAACTTTAAGAAAAACATTTTGGACCAAAAAGTGTGTTTTGAGTGGCGGTGTATCCTCCTCTGGGGTGGGAGCTGTATTAATGCAGTGTGGCAGTCCCCTGCTGTGGTGGTCATTTGGTTAAAAAGGAAGGTGTGATTATTTCCATTTGGCCGCGTAGAGGCTACTGAATGGACCCTCAGTCGGCCGTGAGACGCTCCCCTTTAAAGACAAAGGGACTGCAGGACATTTGTTAACGTGGTCAGAGAAACGTGCTTAAAACACCTCAGCTAAAAAGAGAAGAGGATAAGAGAAAGCAACCTACCTGTGACCGTGTTGCAGACAAAACCATATTCTGAAGAAGGATTATGTTGTTGACAAAGCAATGTAAATCTACCAGCATTACTTTTATTAAACATGTTGGATAAATATCCATTTAGGAAAAACGGATGGTTATCACATCGTAACATCAACATCAGCAAGTCAGTTAATCACTGCCGGATGTGATACAGCCTGGATTCAAACCAGGGACTGTAGCGACGCATCTTGCACTGAGATGCAGTGCCTTGGACCCCTGCGCCACTCAGGAGCACCAAGGAGAGCTAATATTAATAATATGCATGAACATCTCTAATGGCTCAAAGTGGAGGAGAGATTGACTTCATAACTACTTGTTTTTGTAAGAAGTGTTGACATGCTGAATGTACCAAGCTGTCTGTTTAAACTACCAGCACACAGATCAGATACCCATTTATACCCCACAAGACATGCCACCAGAGGACTCTTCACAATCACCAAGTCCAGAACAGACTATGGGAGGTGTACAGTACGACATAGAGCCATGACTACATGGAACTCTAATCCACAACAGGTAACTGATGCAAGCAGTAGAATTGTTTATAAAACACAGATAAAAATACACCTTATG